>NW_015163122.1:418953-447715 GCF_001447785.1 Gekko japonicus
TATATATATATATGATACAAGAAAAATACAGTGAACACTAACAAAGAAATTAGGGAGGGGTACTTTAAACAGCAAAGCAGATCTTCCTCTCATTCTCTCCCTCTGCTTATACATCTTCCTCTTCATTTTCAGCAACAGCCGAAAACCAAAGGACAAGTACCAAAGGGAACCTCTGGACACGCCTTTGGAAGGAGAAGGGGGGGGGAGATGAACAAGTGATTCTGTGTCATGCTAACACACAACATCACTTCAAGTACAAAACTTGAAGCAGCATCATTGTGTCAGAGTGTCACTTTTGCTTTTGTGCTAGAGCATCACGTTGACACAATAATGTTGCTTCTGATTTCACACTGAAAGTGGAAGCGCACATCAGTATGATGCAGAATCAGTGCCTCCATTTTTCTCCTGCCACTCTGTCTAGGGGCATTAGGGAACAGGGAGTCCAAGACTCTCTACCTAGGACTTAAATACATGTGAGAAGCAGAGGAGTAGCAGACTTAGTGAGATGTTATTTAGGTACTGTTAGCCAGCTAGCTAGTAGGATCTATCTCATTTCCTTCCCCATTTCAGAATCGTTCTCTGAGAGCAGGCTTTCTCTATGGAAGGATTGGGGAGGGGGGTATTAGGGAACTTACAAATATACTCTATTTCCAATCAAAATTGGTACAGCCCAGACACAACTACCTCACAAGGAATTGGGCCAAGGGAATATGGGAAGGCATACAGTGGCCCCGGTCACACGGGCTGGAAAATGCGGGGGGGGGGAGAAGCGTGGCTGTTTGCCCCGGGGCAAACTAACGCGCGACTGTGAGATCAGACATCCGGTTGAGGTCCCGTCGAGGTCCTGTGACTAGGGGGGAGGTGCCGATCACACCACAGGCAAAGAAGCGGGGTGGCGCGGCAATCGGGTTTTTTTTAACTTTTTTAAACTGAAGTGTGTGCATGCTCCGTTAGGTACTTGTACGCATCCGTGGAGCCTTGGGGGGGGGGAAATGACCTGTTTGTGAGGAGACATGGGCGGGCACCGGATGCCACCGGAAACGCAATCAGACGCCCGACCTTGCCCCACAGTTTCCGGAAACTAGTACCTCCGAGGAACTAGTTTTTTGCCGCGCATCTTCAGAGGGAAGCCTCAGTTGAGCCACGGGAGCTCTACACTTCCCAGATGTGGCGGTGAGATCGCGCCCGGAAAATCCGCCTATCTTCCGTCTCTCTAGCGTGGCTACTGTTCCGTGTGACCGCAGCCAGTGCTTATTTTCAGGAACAATACTTACATTCTCTACTTACTTTATGAACATGCTGCATCCAGAATTTCTCCAACTGTATGGTGCTGCTGTGATGTTCCTTTTCCTGTCTACAGTCTTGGAAATGTAAGGATACTTCAGATACTTTAGAGACCATAACTTAATGTGACATTCATTGGATGTGGACTTTATTCTGACTTCCCATAATCCTTAGAGCTGGAATTGAAGTGCTGTGCAGCAAGGTCTGTGTGCATAGTCGGGTTTCTGAACATCCAGCTCACAAACAACAGCAATTCTGCCCCCCCCCTCACACAAATGAAGGCGCCAGTATTTTAAAATGAAGGGAAGGGGATGTGGATCGGTGGTAGAGCATATATTTGGTATGTAGAAAGTCCTATGTTCAATCCCCAGCATCTTTAGCTAAAAGGATCAGGTGGTAGATATGAAAGATCACTACCTGAGATACTGGAGAGCCTCTGCCAATCTGAGTAAACAATACTGACCTTGATGGACCAGTGGTCTGATTCAGTATAAGGCAGTTTCGTGTGTTCTAAATAGCAGATAGGCCTTTGGTGCAGAGGGAGAGGAATTTCAACCTTTTGCTATGTATGGCCTTCCTGTGTTCATTCTCTCCCCCCACACACACACACAAAGCAAATGCTGTTATGAGCCATGGAAAGAAGACATGTGGGGGGGGATCCATAAAACTGTGCAGGGAAGGTTAAGCTCTTCTTCTTCTGCACCACAGCCCCGATAGGAGCTGCTCTTTCCCCCCAGCATCTCATCTAGTTTGACTCTGAAAAATCATCTCTGGGGCTGGTGGAAGGGCTTTGAAAGCAGCCTCCAATACTGCATTAGTAGCTGTGATTGGGGTAAAGGAGCTTAATGTGCACCTAAGGGGCTCTTGGGATCCTTGCCTTGATGTTTTATGTCTCTGCAGTAACTTCTGGGCAATGGTTTGAGCAGTTTTGAGGGGCAAAATAAGCTTATTAGAAAGAGTCCTGGAAACAGTGCTCACCTGAAAGCACTCTACTAACCCTATGAGGTAACAAACATACCAAGATTGTTGGCACAAGTTAATGGTTTGTGTAAAGTACTGGGTTCGCCGCATAGAGACTCGGACTATGACATGCGTTCAGACGCGTTTATTGTACTTCACACACAAGACAAAACAACCCGGCCCTGTGTTGTGAGAAAAATGTGTGTGGCTGCACGTGTCTGTGAATGCGTTTCTACCTGTGCCACCCACACTGTCCTCTTGGTTCGTGTGTCCCCTGAGTGTTGCCTCCTTACCAAAGGCAGAGGTGTAAGCTTGGAAACCGCTAAGTGCTGGCAGAGACACTCAAAGGTCTCTTCTTAAAATAAAACTTATCTTTATTAAAAGAAAAAACATTCAAAGATTTATCAACACAGTACACTCCTATTTCCTAAATGCTGATAGTGAAAACATAGACAATAAACATGCAAGCAAAGTTTTAATAATCATGCAAGCAAAGCCCCCCCCCCAAAAAAAAGCATGCAGGAAATGAAAGGCCTCCTGGGAGTAAAACCTCTCCTGGTCTTTCAAGAGCCAGTGAAAGTCTGTTGGATTTGACCAGTATTTATACCAAAATGATCAAAGAGGTCCCTCAATAATTACAGTTGTAAATTAACATTTAGAAGTTGAAATTGTCTTGCAGGAAATTTGCTTCCTTGGTCCCACACAACAAAAGTTTATACTCTTATTTACTGGATCAATATAGTGTTATTGTTTTTCTGGTGTTCCCACCATTGGGATAAACTGTTCTTTGAAGTTTTCAGAGAGATAACTTTGAAGTTATCTCTGAGGTGGAAATGGGGTTTGTGTGAATCTCTGTATCTCAAGAATTAGTTTGCATTTTGGATTGAAGTCTGTCATTCTTCAAATGGCCTTCCAGCTGCATTTTATTTGCCTAGGAAATTGTGAGTTTCACACCTAGGGAAACATTCATTGATTCCAATCCTGGGATTGGAATGTTGTGAACTTTTGCCGGGGTGACTGATAAAGAGATTTGTCTAGAACAAAAGGCCTGAAACAGGCCAGGCCTCCTTGCCTTTTTGCTAGCAAAAAAACAGAGACAGATATATGGATTTCATAAGCTATTGGGTTCATTTTTAAACCCAAACCTTTCTATATTTCTAAAATCTCTTACCACACCCTGCAAAGGCCAACTATATACACTCCACCCGGCACACCCCGGTTCCCATTGGAGGGTGTGAACATAACACCTCTCCCCCCATAGTTCCGACTAATCCGACCCAACCTATGTGACATAGTCCTGCAAGTAGGTTGGTGGTCTGCACTCACATAAGGAATGCCAGGGTGCAGGTACAGGGTCGCTCATGACCGCCTCTTGTCGACTGGCTGGTTTGGGTTGCTGAGGAGGCAGCAGCGGCTGTTCCTTGGGTCCCGGGGTTGTGGGCGTCGACTCTGCTGTTGGTGCTTCCCTGGGAATTGGTGGGTCTGTCCCGGCACCTGTGCACTTCTTGAGCATTTGAAAATGAAACACGTATTACAAAATACAATAAGTCTCCAGTGCTCTCTACTCCAAAGGGAAGCAACCCAAATAAGGACTAGGGATGGGTGTGAAAAAGGAAAATGTAGTTCGGTTCTTGGTTAGTGGCATGTCCGGTGCACGAACCATGAACCGTCACAAACTTTTAGGGGCCAAACTGGTTTGATTTGTGAGGTTTGTGACCTGCTAGAATGTCCCACCTCAGCATGCTAGAAATACTAAACTCACAGGGTATCTCTGGCTGACTCCCCTATACCTGCCCTCCAAGTTTGGTGAGAATTGGATTTACGGAGTCTGAGGTATGGCCCCCCAAAGAAGGTGCCCCCAGGAAAATGGTTTCTGGAGAAATGATCATCAAGAGATTTCTGCTGGCTTGTCACAACTATGTGCATTATATTCAGCTCTATCTTGCGTTCCCAATAGCTCTCCATAAGGCTGTGCAAACCTTGAACTGGTGCTTGGAAGCAGTTTTTGGATGCATGAGGACTAATCAGTTGAAATTTAATCTTATGGGAGGAAGCATTGACTTGGGAACTGAGCCGTCTCCTGTTGTGTATGGGTTAGGGTGTCACTCCCCATGAAAAGGAGGTTTGTAGCTTTGGAGTGCTGCTGGATCCAGGACTCCAGCTGGAAACAAGTGGCAGTGGTGGCCAGGAACACCTTTCACTTGGTGAACCAGCTGAAATATTTTCTGGACAAAAAAGATCTTGCCACAGTGGTGCATGCCCAGGTAACATCTAGATTAGACTATTGCAATGCTCTCTATGTGGGGCTGTTCTTGAAGAGTGTCTGGAAGCTATACTTGGTGAAGAATACTGTGGCCAGAATTGTGGCTAGAATGGGTTGCAGAGACTATATCACTCCAGTCTTGTTCTACCTACACTGGCTTCCAGTCAGTTTCTGGGTACTGGTATTAACTTTTAAAACTATATGGCTTTGGGCCAGCATACCTTAAGGACCTAGTAAACTAGAAGACTGTGGACTGGATTCTAGGATAGTTGATAGGGAACTGGTTGGAGAACCACACTCAAATAATAGTTGTCAATGGCATTTCATCTGATTGGAGGGAGGTGTCCAGTGGTGTTCCAAAGGGTTTGGTCTGGGGCCCGGTACTTTTCAATATTTTTACAAATGATCTGGATGAGGGTGTGGAGGGGCTACTCATTAAATTTGCAGATGACACCGAATTGGAAGTAGCAGCAAACACATCAGAAGATGAAGATAGAATTCAATAAGATCTGAACACACTGGGAAAGTGGGTGAATGTGAATAAGATGCAATTTAACAAGGATAAGTGCTGAGTTCTACATCTGGGTAAAAGATGAGGAACACACATACTGGATTGGGATACACTTCTGGGTTGCAGTGTGTATGAACAAGATCTTGGAGTATGGGTGGACCGAAAGTTAAATATGAGCTGCCAGTGTAATGCAGTGACAAAAAAGGCTAATGTGATATTGGGGTGTATCAACAGAGGCATAACATCCAAATCACAAGATGTCATAGTCCGACTGTACAATGCATTGGTCAGGCTTCACCTGGAGTATTGTGTGCAGTTCTGGAGACCTCACTTCAAAAAGGATGTGAACAGAATGGAGCAGGTGCAGAGAAGAGTGACAAGGATGATCGGGGGTCTGGAGACCAAGCCCTATGAGAAAAGGCTAAGGGACTTGGGAATGTTTAGTCTGGAGAAGAGGATATTGAAAGGGACATGATTGCTCTCTTGAAGTATTTGAAGGGCTGTCACATAGGAGGGCAGGGAGCTATTCCTCGTGACATCAGAGGATAGGACTCACAATAATGAGTTTAAATTAAGGAAGGAAAGGATATTAGGAAAAACATTTTTACAGTTGTTCAACAGTGGAATCAGCTGCCTAGAGAGGTGGTGAGCCCCTCCCCCCAGACAGTCTTTAAGCAGAAGCTGGACAAACACTTGCCAGGGATGCTCTAGGCTGATCCTTGATGGCCTGTATGGCCCCTTCCAACTCTATGATTCTATGATTCTATGACCACCTATTCTTATATCTACCCAACCATTAGAGTCATCTGGGTGCTCACACCATCTGAAGTGAAATAGATGACCACAAAGGGCCTTCTCGGTCATGGCACCAGTTTTATGGAATTCCCTCCCCAGGGAAATTTATCTGCCCCCTTCCATCATTATCTTCTACCAGCAGATGGAGACTTATGTTTGTCTGGCATTCCCTCACTGATTCTTATTGACCCTTCCTGCCATTCATGTGTTTACATCTTTTGTTTTATTTGTTTTAATTATTTTATATACTTATATGTGTTTTTAATCTTGTGTTAATATTTTTATTGTTCATTTATTGTTTTAAATAAATGTCAGCAAGGTTTGTGGATGACAGCTACTTATTTAGGTGATAGAACATCCTAAGCTGACTGCAAAGGGCTTAATATTTCAAGACTATTGAATCCCTTTAGCCCAGACCTCTTATATCCTAATGTACAACCTTTAGTAAACATAGGTTTCTCATCAGCATAATAAAAGAATGATAAGTCAACAGAGGTGCAGGTTCAAATAAAAGGTACTTATACCCAAACCTTGAACTATAGACACTGACATTCTTCCCTATTGACATTTGTCTATGTAATGTATCTAGTCCAGACAAGTCTAGAGACAAACGTCGAGCTTCGCTCCAAGAGACAATGGACTATGGGCATCCTAGCCCGCTCCAATCAGTGGGCTAGGTTCCCGGCTGAGAGCCTATGGGGCTCTTGGCCACTGTAAATAACCTATAGGGAAGTAGGGGTGCGTTTTGGGTGGCGGTTTCTTGGGGGGTATAAGCCGGCCTGCGAGCCGGCCAAAGCTGTCTTGTTCCTGATCGAATAAAGTACTCTTTGCTGAAATCACTCTCCGTCTGCGTACTTTTCAGTCTGTAAATTAAACATGTTCAGCAGCTGCTACTTGTCTTACAAGCTTAGTAGAACCCACTCAAACCATCCAAGTTTGAGTCAAACCAGCAGACATGCAAAATGCTTTTACAACCCTACAACTATGCTACATCAGTAGTTAGAAATAAAAAACAAGCTGTCTGTCTCATCTAGCTCTCTGCTGTTAAGTCATGCCCATTTTCTTAGAAGTCTTTTACAGATCAGTCCACATGGTTCAGACTACAGTGTGCCACAGTCAGAGAGCAGATGGTCTACACAAAAGTGACAGCCAGAAGGAATGTCTATAACTCACTCATGTAGCCCATCCCAAGTCTGTCTTCAACCCACACAGCCTTAAGCTTTTTCAGGGAATTCTATCTGTTTGTAAACCAAGGAAACGGAGAAAATGTGAGCATTTTTATATAAGTAACTTGAGAACTGCAGGGTGAGTTTTCTTTCATATTTTCACAGCTTCATCCATGCTCTTTTGGTAAAAACTTACCTTTCAGTTTTATTTATTTATTTACTTCATTTGTACCCCACCTTTCTTCCCAGTGGGTACCCAAGGCAGCTTACATGATTCTTCTCTCTCCTCTGTTTTATCCTCACAACAACCCTGTGAGGTAGGTTAGGCTGAGAGAGTCTGACTGGCCCAAGGTCATCCATCCATGCTATAAGAGGGGATTCAAACCCAGGTATCCCAAATACTAGTCTGACACTCTTTATCACTACGCCACACTGTCTATAAGTAGTCCCAAGTGTTGGCAATGGCTGCCAATTGGTTTGTATCAGCAAGTTATTTGTGCATGCACAATTTTGAAAAAAAAAATTCTAACAGGTGGGGCAGGTGCTTTAAAAACTTTGCTTCTCAAACCACAAACAGAGCAAAATTCATGATGAATTTTGCTTCATGCTTTGGTTTGTGCCCATCCCTAAAAGTAAGGTAGTAAATGTACTGAGTCACCAACAAATGGATATTACTTCATATAAACATGGTTTCCTTCACACAAGAGAGTCCAGTAGCACCTTAGAGATTTTCAGGGTATGAGCTTTCAAGAGTCAAAGCTCCCTTTGGCAGATATCTGGTATCTGACAAAGGGAACTTTGTCTCTTAAAAGTTTATACTATAAAAACCTTGTTGGTCTCTAAGATCTCTAGGTTGTGTGGACAACCCTAACATCTGAAAACACTATTGAGCTCGAATCTAGCTGTTCTACTGCAGAGCAACACAACAACCCTCTGAAACTTCCTTTACACAAGAATTGGTTATGCAATAATATGAGTCAATAATGTGTACTGAACAGGTTGCCTGAATGTTTCCTTAAATGGCACAGAGCTGATTTAAGAAGTCAATCTAGCTGACTGGTGGCCAAGTACTCCGTGCTGCAGCTGGCCCACCGGCTCACCAGCTTGCTGCTTGAACAAGGGATAGCCTTGCATTATGGCCACATAGATCTGTTCAAAAGGACCACTCCAGCTGGTCAGTGGTGATGTGCTCTGGGGGCTATAGCTGATCAGTGGTGCAACCTGCAATTAGCCTGTTTTAATTTTGCCAAGTCAATTGGAGCTCAACCAGTCTTAATCTCCCAACAACAAGACCTTCTCTGGTGGAGGGGGCCTTCGCAACAGCGGGGCCTGAAGGTATTAGGGGGGTAGTGGTTGGAAATGCCAGGCAACATGGCTTATTGCTTAGGCAGCATTTTCCTTTGGGCCTGGAGTGCAGACTGCATTTAGTCAGGGGCATGTCTCCAGGGAATGGCATTGCACCAGTCTTCTCATAGCACCTTAAGTGGTTTGAGGCAACAACCCTCCCCCCCCTTTCCCTCATTTGATTGGCTTTCATGAGGGTCTTCTGTTGCTGATTGCTGTGCACTGAGCTCTGGCTTATCACTTAGCATGACTGTAATGATTTTTTTTAAGTGCACATGGTTGGTTCAGTGGATTATAATTCATTGTTCTATAGGCCAGTTTAGGGACATAGTTTAGAATTCATCAGCATATGTGGCAGTTTCATTGGCGGTTCCAAAGTAATGCATGAATAAATGAATAAAGTAAAATATATAAAATATGTATTAGCTGCTCTATGAGGAGGATTCTGCGAACATGGATGGGAATTATTGGCGGGTGGGAGTACACATTCCAGGGCTTCCACCTTGGGCTAGGAGGTGTAGGTCTGGGGGTGATTATAGTCCCCTTTATAGTGATATCAATGGACTGTCTTGTTGGGATCTTTTTGATGACAAAATTTGGTTACTGACAGTGAGGCCTCATTTGAAGCCCCAGTCGGACCTTAGCAAGGCATCTTTTAAACAGGACACCACCTTGGTGTGTGTGCTGAGAGTATAATCAGGGCAAATGCCAGTGTATGTGTTGCAATTTTGACTACAGTTTCAATGCATGTATCAGTCCCTACTACAGGCCATCCTGCCATTGAGGCAGGAACTCACAACAGCCCTGTCAGGGATCCTGACCCTCTGCAAACTCTACAATAAGAAAGAAGGAGAGTTGGGTGCACCAGGACTTCAAGTGCTGCCTCCACTAATCAGCCCTGAGGATGTCCAGTTATTAGATATATGGCACTAGCAATGACCCTTATTTGAATACAAAAACTTGCACCCCTGCTCACCCAGTACCCCAATGGGGCTGCCACCAAATATCTACTTGATGGCTTTAGCAAGGGGTTCCATATCCCCTTTACTGGCCCCCATGTCCCTACAGACTGTAGCAACCTAAAGTCCACCAGGGATTTGCCAGACATCATGGCACATAAAATAGCTAAGGAATGTGAGATGGGTGCAGTGGTAGGCCCATTACCCTACACCCCTTCTGCCTTACCTTAGGGTCCTCCCCCCTTGAAATAGTACCTAAAAAGGCTCTGAGTGAATTTCAGCTAATACTCCATCTGTTGTATTCCACAGGGTTTTTAGTGAATGATGCCATTGTCCCTGATCTTTGCTGCATGCAATACACCTTTCTGGGTCACGTGGTCTACATGATCAGGTCATGTGGCCCTGGAGCACATTTAGCCATGGGTGTCATTCTATCAGTTTTTGCCTACTTCCCATTTATCTAGGGGATTTCTGCCTGCTGAGCTTTACATTTGGTGGTAACTAGTATGCTGACAAGGCCAGGCCTATGGGCTGTTTCATCGCCTGAGTTAGTGCAGAATGCAGTAGCACACCTGCTGACAGTGACACCTGTACAGGTGCACATCCAGTTGGTGTTCCACTGACTGCCCTGGCTGCCAACTGAATACCAAATCTAGTTCAAGGAGATGGTACTGACTTATGTGACTTGGGACCAGCATATCTATGGGACTGCCTCTCCCCATATGTGCCCCAGAGAGCCTTGTGCTCCACAGAGCAACACCTCCTAGTAATCCCCGGACCGAGAGATATCTGCTTAACCTTGACCAGGGCCAGGGCTTTCTCAGCCCTGGCCCCGGCTTGGTGGAACATGCTCCCACCTGAGATCAGAGCCCTGCAGGACCTATTACAGTTCTGCAGGGCCTCTAAGACAGAGCTGTTTCACCAGGCCTTTGGTTGAGGTGTTGGGGATTAAATCATTTTAGCCTTCCCTGCCTTTGGTTCCCTTGGTACCCGCCTGGTGTATATCAGGGTACCTACCACCATCTGCTTAAAAATGGCTATAAATTGGGTTACCTATTACCATTTGTTTAAAATGCTGCAAGAGATGCTGGACTGTTAATGTTTTTGTACCATCTTGCTTTGATTATTTAAATTGTTTAACTGTTTTATATTACCGGTTGTATTGTTATTTTATATGTTGTGAGCCACCCTGAGCCTACTTGTGGGGTAGGACGGGATAGAAGTTTAATAAATAAATAGAGACATTTAGCACCTTCCTTGAGTGGTTGGTCAAGGACCACACTGGCTGTGCTCACATAACTCACTATCTGAATGTTTGTTTGTTGGTTTGTTTGTTTAAATTTGCGGCCATTTGCCTATGTCAATCACCTTTCTGCATTATGGGCCCTTTCAACCAAAATAGTTCCACTTGCCCAGGATAAGACTGAGGGTCCTGTCACTCAGTTGATGTATTTATGTATCTGGCATGCTTCCATGCAGGCCAAGGACAAGCTAGCCACCCTTAGGTCCTTACTCAAAGGGGTCATCAGTATTAAAAATGCACTCTCAAAATGATTCAGCTGAAAGAATCCAAGAATAAGATTTAAAGTATTACAGGACAGAGAGAGAGAGGAGGATAACTGTACTAAAAAATTATATCACCAAGCAGTCACACTAGTCTGGATGTCAGACTGGATTACAAATTCAAATCAAAGGAATGTTAAATTGGAGACAATAGATATTAAAGAAGGAATACATAATTACCTTTGGACTAAGAAATCTCTAAAACAATTCAAATACAAGATGGTAATCATAACTCGAGAGATGGTCTATTAAGAATTTTGGTTCCAATGCAACTTCGCTATTGACATCCCCATAGTATGCCTACATTTTCATGGTGGATTTTGAACAGTGTTTTTTGAACTCCTGTTCATTGGCACATCTCCTTTATTTGAGATTCATCAATGACATTTTTATTGTCTGGACCAATGGCAAAGAAGCTCTCAAGAGATTTCACCAGGCTTTCCACAACTTCCACCCCACTGTCAATCTAACTATGAATTATTCTACACAACAAATAAACTTCCTGGACTCCACAGCACAGATACACGTGGAACACATAACTACCACATTATACCTGAAACTGACAGACTGGCAAACATATCTACATGCCTCTAGCTACCACCCCACATTGAACAATCCACTGTATATAGCCAAGCCCTATGCCATAGTTGCATCTACTCCAGCCCCTCAGACAGAGATATTCACTTGAAGCATCTGCAATGGGTATTTTTGCAACTACAATATCCTCCTGATATGGTGAGAAGATGATTGGAAAAGCCAGAATGATACCCAGGGACAACCTTCTACAAGACAAGGCCAAAGAAAATGAAAACAGAGCACCACTGGTGGTCACCTACAGCTCACAACCCAAGCCAGTTCAACACATTATTAATGACCTAGAACCCACACTTCCCTCAGACATACACTGCCCCCCACCTTTTCTTGTTTACAGACAGCCTGCTAACCTAAAACAACTTCTCACCCACAATGACAAACTACTTAAAAGTAACATGGACCCTGGTACCAAGGCCTGCAACAACCCAAGATGCCAACTTTGCTCTCATATAAATCTTAGCAACACCATCAGTGGACCCAGCAACATCAGCCATACCATCTCAAGTTCATATTCCTGCTCATCCTCTAATGTGATTTATGCCATCACGTATCAGCAATTTCCTTCCACTCCCTACACTGGACAGACAGGCCAGTCCCTTTGACAAAGAATTAATGGACATAAGTCTGATATCAGAAACCACAACATTCAAAAACTAGTGGGTGAACATTTTAACCTTCCAGGACATTCAGTTGCTGACCTAAAACTAGCGGTTATCTTAATCAAAGGGAGATTAGAAAGAGAGACTGCTGAATTGCAACCAATTATGAAGCTAAAGACAATGTATCCACCTGAATTGAATCGAGACCTAGCTTTTCTGGCTCATTACCAATGCTGATTTCTCCATGCCTAATGTTGTTGTTCAGTCGCACAGTCAAGTCCGACTCTTCATGACCCCATGGACCACATCACGCCAGGCCCTCCTGTCTTCCATTCTGCTCTGGAGTTTGCTTAATTTCATGTCCGTTGCCTCGATAACACTGTCTAACCATCTCATCCTTTGTCGTCCCCTTCTTCTTTGACCTTCAATCTTTCCCAGCATCAGGGTCTTCTCCAGTGAGTGCTCCCTTCTCATTTGGTAGCCAAAGTATTTGAGCTTCAGCTTCAGTATCTGGCCTTCAGTATCTTGGAACAGTCAGGGTTGATTTCTTTTAGGACTGACTGATTTGATCTTCTTGCAGTCCAGGGGACTACTACCTCTCTGCATATCACACCTAATCCAATCACACCTATTGTCATTTGCCTGCTAACGTCATTTGGTATCTGAAATCACTCCACTTTTCAATATATAGGACAGATGGACTCAATTTTAGCTGTATCTGGAGAAGTAAGCAGTGACTCACAAAAGCTCATACCCTACCACAAATGTTGTTAGTCTTTAAGGTGCGACTGGACCCTTACTCTTTCCTATTGACATCCCCAGTTGACGTTATTGTGACAAACAATAGTACATGAAAGAAAATTGACCATATAATTTATGAGTACATGGTGAATAAACAAGGAAAAATAAAATCCTGGCAAATCACTGGATAAAATCACTGGATAAAATCACTGGCAAATCACTGGAGATTTAAGACAACTATTAGGAAAAAATATAAAATGTTATTGCAATATGACACTAAAACAGAGCAACTAAACAATGTGTTATAAAATGGATGCAGAATTTTGGAGAAAACATACACATGAGTCAGTGGGAAAATCTATGGACTAAAGAAATCAAGTTTACTGAATGTCAGGTCTCATGCCCAGGAACTCCTTGCAAGTCTGCACAGATGCATCGGGCAGTCTGGGGTTTGGCATGTTCTTTAATGGCTGCTGCTGCATAAAGTGTTGGCCCCTACACTGGGCTTGATCAGCCATTCTCAGGGACCTGACCTTCATGCAGGGGTCATTTGGGGGGGGGACGCGGGGGGACGCCATCCCCCCGGGTGAGGTGCGGGAGGGCGGGGCCTGGAGCTCCCTGCTGGTGCCCGCTGGAGGTCGCCACCAGCTGTGGAGAGGACACACTTCCGGTGATGTCAGGGGGTGTGGCATATGCTAATGAGTTATGCTAATGAGTCCCCCTAGCTCTTTTTCTACGAAATGACCCCTGCCTTCATGGAATTTTTTCCTATCCTGGCAGCACTCTGCATGTGGCAGGACTTGTTCAAGGACAAATGCACTCTCTTTTGGTGTGACAATCAGGTTGTGGTTTGACTCATTAATCACCAGTGTTAGAGAATGAACTTAATATTTTGCTTTATGGACTACGTGACTGTGCACACACACACATAGGCTCAGAAGACTGTACACTTTAAGTCACCTGTTGTGATGCAACACATAGAAGGTGCCTGCATAAGCCTTACATGTAAAGAAGGTTTTAGCTACACAGTTACCAGCCTGGTGAAGAAGCACACACCTCCATTATTGTGAACAGTAAGAAACAACAACTTGAGCAGAGACAGCCCCCATTGCTGAATCATTTGTGGTCACGTACGACACATCACTGCTTTGTTCTGCATTGGTATTTCCTGCCAAATAGACATTTGGTTTACAATGGAATGGCCAGCTTCATCAACACTACAATGAAGCATCCTGACACCATGGTTTTCACACCTGCCCAGATGCCCTTCCTTCAGTAAGGTTTTAGATTACAATATTGGCCACTACTTATAGTTAACCACCCCTCCCTACATGCAACCAATAGGATTGTTTTAGGGATGGACTAACAGGTAGGTGGGCCAGGAGGTTGGCATGGCCACCACCCACCTCCTGGATCCCCCAATAAAAGGAGAGAACCAGTCACATGGTCTCTCTCTCTCCTACTTAATCAACTAGCATCTCCCTTTCAACAACCCCTGTCTGCTTTTTACTCCTCTTAAGTCCCACTTGATATCCCCAAACCCTTGCCTCTACTTTGATCTCTTGATCTGCAGTCAAGAGACCCACACGTTCTGACAGATTCTGGTCGTGTGTGAACTCCCTTTAGTTTCCATTTCTTCCCATCCATTCTTCCTTGGAACAACCAAAGCTGCAAAGACAGATAAGTATTGCCCATTATCACCCCCACCTGCTAATGCAACTGTGCTTATTTTAATACTGTATTTCTAAGGAACTTGATTGAATGTGTGAGTGCATCAGTATTGTTTGTATGAGATTTATTATTTAAGTAAAAGACATTTATTTTAACAACAACAGGCTCGTTATCCTTCTCTGGTAACCCTTGGTGAGAACAGGACCTTGGTATAGTTGGCAAGGTAAAGGTAAAAGGTAAAGGTGCCCTTGCTTGAAAGCCAGTCGAGGCCAACTCTAGGGTTGCGGTGCTCATCTCCGTTTCAAAGCCGAAGAGCCAGCGCTGTCCGAAGACGTTTCCGTGGTCATGTGGCCGGCATGACTAAACACCAAGGCGCACGGAACGCTGTTACCTTCCCACCGAAGTGGTACCTATTTATCTACTTGCAATTTCTTGCTTTCGAACTGCTAGGTTGGCAGGAGCTGGAACTAGAGACGGGAACCCACTCCGTCATGCGGCAACTTGGGTCTCGAACTGCTGAACTACTGACCTTCCACAGCAAGGACCCATTTATAAATTGTCAATTGCTGTAAATAAAGCAATTCGGCTAACAACCAGTCTTCACTGTCTGAGTGAGTCATGCAGCTGGTACACAGGTTCATTTTGACCTGCCTGGTATCTAACGTCTCCTTCTCAGCCCATTACATTGCAGGCATGAGTAATAGTACTGAGGATGCCTTGTCTCAGTTTCAGGAGGAGAGGTTTTGGACCCTGGTCCCCAACATTAGCCAACAGCCCGCCTGCTTCCTCAAGGACCTATGAACACTTGGTGACAACTGATTGTGCAGGGAGTTCTTGGCTCTATTGCCCCCTCTACTCACTGCTCCTCCGTGCATGCTGTCTCATCTTTCATATCTATTATTGATTTGAGCTGCCAGCACTTGGCCTGTCTCTGAGACACTGGTCCTGAGCTACCTTATAAATCTTAAGAAGCAGGGGCTCACCCCTAGGACAATGGGCACCAACCTTTTGCCCATATCCTTTTACTGTAGGGTACTAGGGGTTCCACAACCCATGTAGCTGTTTTATCACCTGGCTTGCCATTGAGGGCTGGAGAAGGTCCTCCCCCCATGAGCCAGACACTCACAGGCACATCACTCTGCAGATGCTACATGTTTTTTATGTAACAGCTTCCCAGTTATATTTTCTGCCTTTGAGACTACTCTCTTTTGCACTGCCATGACCTTTTTTCAGGGCTTTTTGCAGCAGCAAGCTCTTGGTAGCTTCGTGCTATGACAGCAATGGTTGCACCTTATTATTTCATGACATTTCTGTGCAGAGCTTGGAGCTTCATATTCATCTGTGCAGGTCCAAGATGGACCAACTGAGTTGGGGTCTAGGATCCTTCTCTGTTCCACCTCCCCAAGTCACTCGCTGTCCTGATCCCTGAAAGGAAGGGCTAGAAACAGGCTCAGAACCTCAGGCTCAGAAACAAGCTCAGAACCTCCAGAAAGACAGGCATTCAGATTAATTTGATTAACTGTAATTTAACTGTCTCCTTAAAAATTTAAATGCCCCCCCGAATAAAATAATCCTGGCTACAGGCTTGGATCTAGGGGTGGCACTGTATTTTTCACTGGCAGTTAATGTGATAGCACAGAATCATCACTTGCTTCTTTTTGCAGCAGGAAGATGTAGCAGTGAAGAAAGTAGGACCTGTTTGATTTCTGGTTGTCATGGTTTGTCAAGAGAAAAGTATCAAAAGCATCCAGATCCATTGCACCAATCATGCAACTGATTCTTGTTCTGAGATGTGGAAGGAAGGGATTAAGATACTTAGGTGTTAATAACTTTTGTAGGATCAAATTGTTTTTATCCTTTTCTGAGGAATAACCACTAGAAGAATGCTAACCCATTTGGCCAGTTGTCAGACATAGAGTCACACAAGCAAGCCATGATCAAGGCAATAATGAGGTGGCATCATAGGATCTACAAAAAGAAGGTAAGCAAGGAAAAGATCATGTTGTTGTTGTTGTTGTTGTTCAGTCGCACTGTTGAGTCCGACTCTTTGTGACCCCATGGACCACATCATGCCAGGCCCTCCTGTCTTCCGTCATGCTCCGGAGTTTGCTTAAATTCATGTTCGTAGCATGTATGAAACTACTTGTTGTTATAACTAGAGTTGTTCTAACTAAAGATATGGTGCAAAACATGCTTTTATTCTGAGGTATCTAGTCTTCATTGATCTCTGGCATTGAAGGAAGATGCAACATAACTAGAACTGAGTGTGAGCATTATAGTGGCCAGTTGTGCAGATAATATGACACCAAATTGCAGATGATATCAAACTATTCAAGACAGTGAAAACCAGGACAGGTGAAAAGTTCCAGGAGGATCTCTCCAAATTGGGTGAGTTGCCAACAATGTGGCAAATGAAATTCAATGTAGGATGTAACTGCAAGGTGATTCACATTGAGCCAAAATAATAATAATAATTCAATCTTTAAATATATGCTGATTGGGTCTGAACAGGCTGAGTGAGAAGGAAAGACATCTTGGGGTTGTAATAGATAGCTCAAAGAAAAGCTTCACTCAGTGTGCAGTGGCACTGGAGATGACAAATTCTTCCTACTAAAGATTATCAAGAAATGAATTGAAATGGCCAATATTGTAATGCCCCTGTATAGACATATTGTGCACTCTAATTTGGACTTGTCTGTGCAATTCCGGCCAATGCATCTCAAAATATTATTGCAGGGCTTGTAGCCAAAAGGTGATGTTTTTACCCAGGGTAGCCCCAACAACAGGGGCACCCCATTTTCGAACCTGAGCCAGAGAGCCACAAACCCAGACCAAGAAAGACACTCCTGGTTCTGAAATGCAGAGTCAGCCTGTAAGCAATCTGCAGAAAGGGATTTCATACTCAGGTTTCACACAAGACAGACCTCCAAGACTATATCCAGCCTCCCCACCCAGAAGAGGTATGCATATGAAACAATGGGTTCCACCAGGTAGGTAATTATGTTTCTAAAGGCTATTCAGTTGCCACCTGGTGAATATTCTTCCTATCTCCAGAACTTCACCTAGTCCTTTTGTGTGACCCCATGTCTATGTGAGAATCCTTTGTCTCCAAACCTGTCTTTTCCTGCTCTGTCCCTCAGGATACCAAGATAAACCAATTATACGTTCACATTAGTGATCTAATCAGAGAACCATCTCCCACCTTTTGTCTATACTTGGGAACCTTTTCAAACTGACTTGACTGGACCATTAGTGGTCAGAAAACCCATTCAACTAACCCAGCACCTGGCTGATTTAATCAAGGCCATTGTTAAGCCTGACTCTGCCCCTCTGGAACATCATTGGTTACATCCTCCTGTTGCTGCACCCCCTGGGACCTAGGATTGACCCAGGTAATCTTTTGTCTTCACTTGAGACAAGCCCCTCAAGACCTCCCATTGGTTAGCATGGTTTTCCAAAGTCTATATCCATCCATGCACAAACCCCTCTCTCTTTTTCTCTGCCCCCTCATAGTGCATAACACTGGCTATTGGCGCTGTTCTCTTCAAGGACTTCTGCACATCTGGACAGGTAATATTACCCAGTAACTGATCCATCTATTTGCTATCAATCACCTCTGCTTTCTTAGTTCTGTATTGCTTGCTCTTTTTGAATATTTAGTGTGCTTGTTTTGCCCAAAATGCAGAGCGTCACTGTGTG
Organism: Gekko japonicus; assembly: GCF_001447785.1. Classification (NCBI taxonomy): domain Eukaryota; kingdom Metazoa; phylum Chordata; class Lepidosauria; order Squamata; family Gekkonidae; genus Gekko; species Gekko japonicus. The sequence goes on from NW_015163122.1 coordinate 437,103, forward strand.
ATGTCCCCACCCACTCTTGGAATGCCCCCCAAATCCCTCCACCAGCAAGCTGAGGGGACATGGCAACCCTATTTCGGAAGCAGGGCCAGCCCTGCATAGTATTTGGATGGGAGACCACCAAGTAATTCCAGGATCACTAGGCAGAGTGAGGCAGTGGAAAACCACCTGTTAAACTCTTGCCTTAAATTAGCTGTGACTTGATGGCACTTTACATACACACGCAAACACAGATGTCCAGAGCTCCATTTCCTTTACCTAGCTGCTATAATAACACCTGAAGAGTACTTCTTACTGGGAGTGATTTCCTCTCTCAAATGACTGAGAAGGAAAGCGGACAGGAGAAGATCTGTGCCCTTAATACAACTGTAATTTAAAAAACTCATCAAAAATGGTTAATTTCCCTTCAGAAAGTGTTTAAAATACACTTGCATAGTGCTTAAAATAGTTTTTAGCAGATACATGCCAATACAAAGTTTTCCAAACATTGGGACTATGCATTTTCACTACTGCATGCATCATTCTCTAGGTGGGCTTTTCCTCTGTGTCTCCTATATTACATACTCAGGAAATGCCTGGTCAAAATTTATTTATTCATTTTTATGCTGCCCAAGGTGCCTTCCAAAATAAAAATAATAAAAACAAACAAAGATAATATTTAAATCCAGCATTAAAAAACCCTTAGCCGCCTTAGCCCACCATAAAAACACATGATAAAAACAGACCACATACAGTTTCAATCCTAAAGTACTGTTAAAAGATCAACCTCTTAATTAAAAGCCTTAATCAAAAAACAGAAATGTATGCATTGGGTAGGCTACAAGGGAAATTGCATTCCACAAGCAAGATGTCACTCACAGCTGAAGAAGCCCTGTCTCTGGTTGGCACCCATCTCACCTGTGAAGATGGGGCAGAGAGAAGAGAAATTGTGAGGCAGATTTTAACTGGCAGGCTAGACAATATGGGTGGAAGAGGTCCTTCAAGTACCCTCAGCCCAATCCATTTAGGGCTTTAAAGGTAAGAACCAGCACTTTGATTTGTATTCAGAAACAAATGGACAGCCAGCGCACATATTTCAGCACTAGGGTGATACCATCCCTGAGTTTCAGTTTATTGGTCCTCATACATCACATTACCATCTCCAGGCACTGTTTAGGACTTCCACAAACCCACCTGACTCAGCTGTTAAGCAGAAGTAGAGCTGGGTGTGACTTCATATTGATGGTACCTGGCTCCAGCTCTCCTGATGATCTCCCCCAGCAGTTTCTTATAGATGTTAAAAACACAAGGGGCGAGATGGAACCTTGCAGGACCACACTGTATAAATATCATGGGGCTGAGCAGTAGTCACACAGCACCACATTCCAGAATTGCCTAGTCAAAGAAGAGTACCCCCACTTCCAACTCAACCAGCCTCTCCAGAAAGGTATTATGGTTGATGGCATAGAATGCCACACAAAGGTCCTGGAGAATCAACAGGGACATACTCCCCCTGTCACTCTCCTGGTGAAAATCATCCATCAGGGTGACCCAGACCATTTCCATCCCAAAGCCAGGCCTGAATCTACATTGGAATGGGTCTACAATTGCCAGGTCTGGGTTGGAAAATACCTGGAGACTTTGGGGGTGGAGCCATGAGAGGGCGGGGTTTGGTGAGGGGAGGGGGCTCAGCATAGTACAATGCCATACAGTTTACCTTTCAAAGCAGCCGTTTTCTCAAGGGGAGCTGATCTCTGTCAGCTGGAGATCAGTTGTAAAAGCGGGAGATCCCCAGGCCCCACCTGGAGGCTGGCAACCCTAGCCGGTGTGGTGTAGTAGTTGAGCGTGCTGAACTAGTATCTGCGAGACCTGGGTTAAAATCCCCAGTTGTGCCATGGAAGCTTGATGGGTGACCTTGGCCAGTCACACTCACTCAGCTCTAACCTACCTACAGGGTTGTTGTGGGGATAAAATGGAGGAGAGGAGAATGCTGTAAGCTGCTTTAGGTCCCCATCAATGCTCCCTCTATGCTGTGGAGTCTTGTGAGCAAAAATTCTTCTTTGTGTGCTACTGGCATTAAAGTTATGAGTGAGCAATTTGGCTACTGCATAGATTCGTTTGCTCTGGAGCCATCCTTCCTGAGCTAAGACAAACACGTGTGAGCCAGAGGCTAAAAAACTGTGAGCTAGCTCACACTAACTCAGCTTAGAGGGAACACTGATCCCCATTGGAGAGGAAAGAGGGGTACAAATTAATTGAATAAACAAGCAAGCAAATAATCCTTCTCCTCCAAGACTGCCTGAAACTAAACGAAACCAGACATCTGTTTATGAACACAGTATGGCTGCCAAACTCCAGGCTTCCTTTTTACTTGCTTGAAGTGAATAGTGAAAGATATACAGATCTTATTTTCATGCTTCTGTTTTTAAAGTAATTGAAAACTGTCTTATTTTTTCTGAGATGGCCTCAAAAATGTAAATTCAACTGAAAACAGTTGGATCACCCACTGCTATAGCATTGATCAAGCACAGAGATTACACTTGCAAATATAGATTGACAGAAGGAAATGATTGCATAAATGCAGATGGCCAAATTTGCTTTTCTGAAGTAAAAAAGAAACACTGCTTACAAACATCATATACACATAGAAATAGGTCATCTTAAGGTCTCAGCTAGTAGAAATATGATAAAATCTCTTGAAGTCAGTTTGAAGCATTTGAAAATATGATAAAAAACAGAAAACCTAAAATCAAAAAGCCCAAGTCAATGTATGACTATGTGGCTTTAGCAAGGACAGAGCTTCTGAAATATTTCTGATTCTAACCTGGGTAGTTAATGTGAGCCCCAACTCCTGCCAAGCTTGTGCTGGCAGGAGAGGGCTGATTTGCCTCCTTGTGAGGAGGAAGAGATGACGCCGGTACCGCGAGAAGCGCAGCGCCTGGTAGGGGGCAGAGCCAGCCTATTTAGTCTCAGCTCCCGTCCTCTGTCTCAACAGTCCTTCAGTGTGCTCAGGAGCTTTGAGCACGATGGGAGAGCTCTTGGCCTACCTTTGGGCCTTGTCTTCAGGCGGGGGGGGGGGAGCTCTCAGTGGCAGCGTGGGACCGGACAGCCAGAGAAGTGTGCGGCAGTGAGAAGCTCTCGGCGGCGGTGCAGCAGAAGTGACCAGAGATCTTCAGGTGGCAGTGCAGGCCCTGAGACAGCTGTGGCGCTCTCGGCGGGTCTTCCAAGGCTTGCAGCAATGGGGCTGCATCGATGGCTGGAGCATCGGGCCACATTGGGGCTGCGTTGGCAGCTAGAGAGTCAGGTCCGTGTCAGCAGCCTGCTCACTGGGGCCACATCGAGATGCATGGCTGCCCCAATGAGTTAAAAAACAACAACAACGCAGACACAAAAAAACCCATGCACACACGAAAATGTGCCCCCCCCTTTTGGGCTGGGGGGAATCTTTAATTGGCCTGGGGTGGGGGTGGCTTAGTTTTAGGTGGCTGTTTATGTGGCTGATTAGGTAGGCTGCTTACTCCCATGCTGCAGCCTGTTTGAGGCCTGAGGGCAATTAATCAAATGGAGGGCACCAGGGGTCGGTGGCAGAGCTCCGCGGGCAGTGGTGGCTTTTCTGCCATGGCCGTTGTGTTGTGGGAGTAGGGTTGCCAAATTAAAAATACCTGCTGTCGGGGGATCTTCTGTCCGCTCCGGGAGATGCTCGTGGATGCGCGCGCGCCGCTAGGACGTCACCAGAAGTGACGTCACGCGCTGGGCGGGGCCACGCCGTTTGAGGGGGAAACAAAGAGTTTTCCCCTCAAATGGCTGCCATTTGAGGGGAAAACTCTTTGTTTTCCCCTCAAACGACGTCGCTCCGCCCCCAGCGTGCGACGTCACTTCCGGGTGGCGTGCACGCGGGGGTGGGGTTTCCCCCGGGCCCCGATTCCGGCGCGCCGGGAATCGGGGCTCCGAAACGGGGGATTCCCCGCCCCCCGGCTGCATTTGGCAGCCCTATGTGGGAGGCCCCATCTGCCGAAAGGTGGGAATATAATGGGGCAGGACTTTTAGGAGGTCCTTCTGTCACCCCTTGCATTTTATTATTTCTGCCTCTCCCAGTGCCCTGTGCTAAGGCATTTTTTTTGGGTATAGAGGGCTCCCACCTGATAGAATGGGAGCATGGTGTAGGTGGATCTGTGAGGGGACTCCAGGCCTAGTGGTGACTAAGGGGCGGCTGCAGGGTAAGGCTGCCTTTCCCCTCCCCCGGATCAGTAAACCCCTCCTTATCCAATTATTTAGGGCTGCCAGGAGGCCAGGAAGGTCTTTCTTTGCTCTTAGGGTTAAGTTTCAGCAAAGGGGAGATTTAAGCCAGGGCCCTCTTCCTACTGGTAGTCAAAAATGGTGGTTTGGAGGCATCAGCCCCCCCCCCCCCCCCCCCCCCCCCCCCGCCACCTGCATAAGGTTGGAAACCAATTTTATAAGGCAGCCATTTTAGAGTGTTATTCCAGCAGCCATTTTAGGTGAATGAGAGACTGCAGAAGGGCCTCTCAGAAAGACCATGACCAGTCAAAAGGGAAAGGGCATGCCCCGAAAGTCCCTAGCAGCGAATGACGGGCATAGTATAAAGCCAATCTCCTTCCTTCCCTCCTTTCTCCATCCACTGTTGCTCGCATGGTTTTTAAGCTAGGTTTATAAGGGAACTAATTTCTCTAATAACTGCCTGGAGGGCATTTTAGGAGGGGATTTGTCTCAGAGACCATCTGCTTGGTGTGCAGAAGGTCCCAGGTTCAATCTCCAGCAATTTTAGTTGAAAGATTTGGCAGTAGGTGATATGAAAGACCTCTGCTTATGATCTGGAGAGCCTTTGTCAGTCTGAGTAGGCAATATTCAATTCAGCAAGCTTGAAAGCATAGAGTGCTATTGAAGGGGCTATTCCTTATTTACAATAAATAAAAATAAAATAAATACATACAAAGGTATTACCTACTTAATTAAGCAAGGCTTATTTATATTTGAGACTGTAGACAGAGATTTCTGTTCAAAATAGCATATTTGCATGGTTTTATTCTGAGAAAGACAGTATAAATTGCCAGTTCATCAAATTACAGTATTTGGCCTTAAGGCAAAGGGATGTATTTCCGGTGTAGTGATTAAGAGCAGCGGACTCTAATCTGGGGAACTAGGTTTGATTCCACATTCCTCCACATGAAGCCAGCTGGGTGACCCTGGGTCAGTCACAGTTCTCTTGGAGCTGTTCTCTCAAAGCTCTCTCAGCCCCACCTAACTCATGGGCTGTCATATGGGGAGAAGAAGGGAAGGAGATTGTAAGTCACTCTGAGTGAAGAGCAGGGTATAAATCCGGTCTCTTCTTCTCTGAATACTATAGAAGTCTTTAATGGTATCTGACTGTAAACTATGAATAGAAACAGAATTTGAGGTGTGGGAGTGCAGCCAATGGGAACAGATACTTAAAATTGGGTAGCTCAATTGGGTACTTAGTGTGTGGGGGTGAAATCAAGTGTAATCTGAATGGAAAACAACTGAACTTCTAAGGGCTTCTTTCTGTGAAGGAATCCTTATCAGCAACATGTGACTTTGACAGTGTGAATGTATGCTGAGTTGGCAAATTGGGTCAGTCTTTGTCATGTGTTAGGATTCAAAATATCCATTGCAATATGTCATTAGTACCTTCTGTTTTCTTTTTTAGCAGGGATACGAAGTGACTTCCAATCTGATTCTGTAATCTGGGAATTTGAAAGATGGCACATTGTTACATGTCATTGGTTTGGTCCTAATGAGCATTCTTCACAGGTTTAATAGTGCATTTGTCTTTAAGGGGAGGTCCAGTGAGTTGCCAGGGCCTAGATGAGTGGCGTTGGTTACAACAGGCTGTGGGAGGGGCTGGCTGGGATGCAGCGGCACAGCCACGGCAACAGGAAATGAGGCAGATGGCTTCCAGGGAGGTTCTAGTGGCAGCAAGGGTTAAGCAGGACCCATCGGAGGACCAGCATGGCTTGGGTTGTTCTGCCCAGGCACTTGGGAGGAATGAAACTACTTCTAGACCTGGCAGCCCAGCCTTACTTAAGTATAGGTAAATAGGTACCACTGGAGCCATCTTCACATTATGGCGAGTGAGCATACAGCCTGCATGTATGTGCATACACCGGATTGCAAGAAGGGGCCAATGCACATTTCTGTGTGCCTGTCCTGGTCTTTAGGATAGGAACCCGGTTTCTATTAAGTAATGATAGGTACTGTGCACTCTTCAGGGTAAGGTGTTTTAAAATAAATAACTAAATAAAATATCAAACAAACAAACAAAATTAAATTATACAAGTTTTTAAAGTGACACCACATTGTAAATTGGCAATATCACATTTTAAAGCCGAACTCACCGGTTGGCTATATGGTTCTTAGTGGTTATTGAAGAGCTAGATAAATTAAATACCTAGAAGCATTTCAAAATGCCTTATTGGGGCAGTCCTTTGACTTTTAAAACAATGGATGCCTCCTTGTTCAGGTCTGCTTGTAATCATTGGAAAGTTCTTTAAGAACGCCAAGGCACTGAGAGAATTGATCCAGATCTCCTGGTGTTGTTTCCACAGTTTGACAATCCAGGGGATCTGGGACTAGATCAGAGATGCTCTCTTCTGATATAGACTTTAGCCAGTGACAATTCTAGGCCTAAGTTTCCTATCTTTCAGGGTGCAGGGTTGACAGAAGATCCAAAGGAAAATGTCTTGTCTGTTTAATAAAGACTTAATGCGTGGAAATTTGCAGCTTGAGTTTTTCATGGCATGGAGGTAAATAAAATCACTGGATAATTAGAATCCCTTTAAAGGGAGGGGGCTTCCTTTGCTACCCAGGAATACCAATAAGTTATTTCATTTGATCAGTGCAAACATAGGCCCTATGAACATTGGGCAGTGCCTTTCAAATCGCAATGACTGTGCAAATGCAAACATTGCGGTGTAAATGTAGTGGAATTAGTAAAGCATTCTATGAAGGTCTTGGGAAAAGGGAGCTCCAGAGGACCAGAGGCAACCCATTTCCCTGGCAGTGAAAAAAGGGTCATGTTTTGCAACCTGGGGTGTCACTGCACTTCAAGTTATGATGACGGTTACCACTTTAGGCATGCAGATGGAACTCTGCTGACCAGGCACCAGTTACGGTGGTTAGCACACGGGCTTTTGGCAAGTTGGGCCTTTCCCGGGGTGAAGTTTGGAACTCACTCTTCTCAGTTCAGCGCAGCTTCTACTGCAGCTGTCCTGGACTATGTGTTCCCATGCCGTGTGGTAGTGTCAGTAGGACCTTGTTCAGATGAGGACCTTGGTCTGATCACTGCACTCCATTTTGGGGGTGGCACTGTGGATCACTGAGCTAGTGGCGGGCTTTCGCCTAGCGCTCAAAGAATGGAATTGCAAAGTTTAAAGTTATTAATGAGGTTTTTCTATCAGGTGCTGCTCGTCACAGGGTGAGATGAAGAGTCAATGTCTGCGACCACAGCATAGTCTTATGGGACACCCACTGGGCCAGGAGGACACCCTGGCCATGGAGACCCTTGTGCCATGAGCTGAGGCAGACCTTGCAATGATAAGAGCAAGATGGCCCAGAGTGCAGATAGTCTGGCCAGCAAGGCCCTTGTGTGACAAGCGGAGGCTGACCTTGTGATGATAAGAGCAAGGTGGCCCAGAGAGCAGATAGTCTGGTGGGTATTCTGCCTCACCATGAAGGGCAAGGCCCTGGTGTTAGAAGCGGAGGCTGACCTTGCAATGATAAGAGTGATGTGGCCCAGAGTGCAGAAAGTTGGGTCGACTATTCTGCCCCGCCAGGTTGGCGCAATTTGGGGACACCACTAGGTGTACAGACAGCTGGTGGCCTGGGGTGCAGCTGGTCTTGTCTGCAATGTTGCTGCGCCAGATATGGCATAGCCTAGGGGATCCTAGGTGCTTGGACTGGGTGAGACGAAATGCCAATCGGAAGCTCAGGAAAAAAAAGAATGCCATGGAGGGCGGCTTGAGCCTCTTCTTGTTGCACCCTGATATACGGGTCGAGTTAACGGACCTGTAGAGGGGGGACGTGGTGCACCTCTCTAGCAAGGGCAACAATATATTTCTTGCAGATTTGAGGTTAGGGGTGCTGTTGGCGCTGTATCACTTGGTGGGGGCGAAGGCCTAAGCAGAGGTTTGGCCTTTGCTATGGTGGGGTAGCGTGATCAGGAAGTTGAAAACAGTGAGCATCTGGGCATTTTTATAAAGGAATTAAAGGGTCCTCCAAGAACAGCTTTTGGGCCTTTGCCTTAGAACAATCTGGCCCGACCTATCTTAGCAGGCCTTGTGACTTCTAGGGTGGTGGGCCAGAGGGTTCTCCTAAATATGCCAACCCGCTGGTCGAGAGCTACATTGGGTGGCTTGAGATCGTGGAAGGTGCATCGCCCAGAAGGAGATGAAGGTGGTCAGGAGTTTGACACCGGTCATATTCCTAAGTACATTTTAGCAGCTCCTCGCCAGTTGTTTGATTATAAATAATTAATAAAGTGGCCCTTGTTAAATCCATATTGGTGTCCGTCTCTTCATTCTGACTGTGGTGGCAATGAAAGTATGTAGCGGCTTTTTGTCACTGGCAGTGGCATCCTAAACTAATTTACACCCTTCCTTGATTTCATTGAATTTAGAAAGCTGCAACTCTTCTTAGGATGGCATTATAAAATACCCCTGTACCTTAGCTTTTTTTTTGTTCTTTCATCATTTTTTTTGTTCTTTAACCATAGTCAAGACATCTGGGAAGTCTCTAGGTGTAAGGTGAACTCATCCATGTACCTTGATGTACCTTCTGTAGTGAATAAGACTCTTAATAGAGTAGGTTGATTATTCAGTCATTCTTCTCTCTTCCTAAACCTCATTTTCTGAATGCTAAAGGCAAGAAAGTAACACCAGTCACCACTGCAGGCATCTAGATTCACAACTGTCTAGATAGATGGTTGTGTTATTTTGATAGCAGGCAAGCTCTGATGCTCCTACAGCTAATGGCAGGAAAGCTAGATCATTTTGATTATACCTATTTTATTCTAACCTTCAATTTCCCTTGGCATTTTTAACCTTAATCACTTCCTTTAGAATGAGTGTGAATGTATATTTGATTACATTGAGATCTTTTTGGAATGTAGGCTGTTGTTGTTATGTTATTAACAGTGGGTACATGAGGTTGTTGGCATACTCTGGGGCCTCTTCACAGTGTCTCCATTCTGCAAAGTCCAATGCACAGTTCTACTGTGCTGTGCTGTTGCTTTTGGTTATTAACATTTATTTAGCACAATGTTTTACAAAATAAACACAAGAAGATAGGTCCCTGCTCGAAGGAGCTTACAATTTATACTGTAAGCAGGGGAAGGCCACATATCTCACACTTAAAACCATTTAAAAATAAGATCATAATTATCCCTTTAAACACAGAATACAGTCAACAGGCTGAACATAAAAACAATTTTAAAAGATCTTATTTATACATTTGAGCAAAAAAGAAATGTTTTGGCCCTGCACCTAAAAGTCTGTAGGCAACAGGTGAGGAGATTTAGCACCAATGAAGAGGCAAAAACCCAACCGAAAAATGGAATTGTATTCCTAAAAGGCAGAATTTACAAGCATAGATAATACACTGCTCTTTAACAAAATGGGCCTTTAGGCCATAGAGGTCACACAATGTGCAATGAAACTGGACCAGATGTGTTTTGGTCAAAAAGGCCTTCTTCAGTGGTCCCAGTTTAATATCACATGCACACAATATGAAGGAATCTGTAAGGTATTGTGGGGGCAACACACATATGCATGCTGTGGGTGAAGGAACAGCTGTATGCAGTACAATTATACCATCTCTTGTTTCCTTTGGTGTGGCCATAAAGATCAGGAGCTGTATGTAATGCTCTCACAGACTATCTATATGCCACAAACTCTTTATATTATAATCCTGTTTTGGGGTGGCCACATTCCATGCACTCCCTCAGCCATTGGCCTGTCAGCCGCCACTCAAGAGTACTCACGTGCCATTGGCCAGGTGCTGGGTCTGCTCCTCTCCCCCCCCCACTCCCCCTTCAGCCACTCTGCCCTGTCAGAATTAATTGCAAACAGCTTTCTCCTGCTTGCCTCCTGTGTGGGAGTAACTTTTCCCTCAGTGGCTGTTGGTAGGTGTAACAAAATGGCAGTTACCTGTGTTTGTAAGATGGCTGCTGTCTGTAGTTTTTTGTTTAAAATGTTCCGCCATAAGGTTTAATTGAGCTGTAGTTCCAGAGAGGGGCCTGTAGGGGTATCACTCACTGGGCTGAATGGGGCTTCCTCATCTGCTGGACAACAGTTTCCAGCTGCCCCAAGGCAGAAAAGGGTGGGAAAACAGGGACTGTCCCAATGCTCAGGGCGGCATCAATATAGACTCCAGCCCATCCAGGGAGGAGGCCATCTTCATCCTATAGGAGGTTAGGAAAGGCTCCCGCTGCCTGTGCTGACCAGGCTGTCCAGGCCACAAGCCAGAAACGAGGGAGAACCCTGGGAGGCAGCAGAATTTTAGCCACTTCACAGTTGGCTGGACTGGGGAATGAATGGAAGTTTCCCTGCTCTCTTGGGCCAGAGAGAGAGAGGCTAGAGCACAGAGCCAGAGGCCGGTATGTAGGG
>NW_015163122.1:447756-472782 GCF_001447785.1 Gekko japonicus
AAAGAGGACGGTGTTTAACCCCTGTTAATTTATGTCCTGTTGGTTCATAGTGTGTGCTTACTCCTACAGCTGTGCCTTATTCATTTAATGTGTGTGTGCGCGCTCCATAACTGTGTAAATAGATAAATTCTTTTATTTAGGCTAATAATTAGGGGTATGCAAAAAAAATTTTTTTTTGGCCCTATTTGGATTCAGCCGAATTGGGCAGAATCAATTTCGGCAGGCAGAAAGACTCCCACATGTCAATTTTGGCAGTAGGAGAGTGGGGAGTCTCTCTGCCAGCCGAATGTCAATTTCAGCCCCATTATATCCTTTGGGCCATTGAAGTAAAAAAAGTTACTTTTTTCCCACCATAGAGAACAATGGAGGGGATGGGGCAACTGTTTGGGGGCCTGTAGAATTGGACCCCCTGGTTCAATGTTTTTGAAACTTAGTGGGTATCTTGGGGAGAGGCTCCAGTAGCTACCCTGTGAGATTGGAGCCTCTCCCTCAAACGCTGTCTCCTCCAGCCCCCAGAATATACCCTATGTTTTCAGCATTGTCTTCAATGACCCATAGGATATAATGAGGCCGAATTGCTGCTGAAATTCGGCGGCAAGCCAATTCAGATCAGAGAATATAAATCGGCCTGCAGCAGCCTGAAAGGGGCCCGAATGGACCATTTTGGGGGGTGCATTCAGTTCAGACGAACCAAAGGCACATCCCTACTAATAATCTGTGTTGTGCTCTGACCACATAGTCTCCCCCGCTCTGCACAATAACAAAGGGAGGGGGTACCCCAAGAAGACAAGGAAAGGCCAGACCCTTGGGTTGCCAACTTTCCAGGGATCCCCCAAAGATAGGGGATTCCATCTCCAAATAGGGAGATTCGCCCAGAGGGGTCTCAGTGTCCCTCTAAAATGGCAGTGACAATTCAGTGAGTGGCAGCAGCGAACTTAAGGAGTGAGATATGCCCACGGGACAACGGTGGGAGGCGAACAGCTGAGTTGTAAACTGGAGTCCATTTCGCCACAGTGGGCAACCAAGCTTGGTTCAGACAAAGGAAGGAAACCCTTTGCAGGCCTTTGTGAGGAACTCATTGGGGCCAGTCCTGTCTAGGCTTCCCAGCTCCAGGTAGGGAGATTCCTGGAGATTTTCTGGTAAAATCTATGGAAGCCAGGGTTTGGGGAAGGGAGAGGCCTCAGCTGAAAAGAATGCCATAAAGCTTCCAAAGCAGTTATTTTCTCCGGGGGGTAGGAGAGACCTGTTGTCTGGAGTTCAGTTGTGATACCTGGTGATCTTCAGGCTCCACCTGGAGGTTGGCTACTCTAGGCATAGCAGTCATTGCTTCAGAGCAGGGTCTCTGAGATCCAGATTCTTGCTGTAGAAGCTGAGTGGGTGATTTTGGACCAGTCACAGACTTTCAGCCTAACCTACCTCACAGGGTTGTTTTGCAAGTCAAAAGGGGGAGAGGAGAATGATGTAACCTGCTTTGGTCCCCATTGCAAAGAAGGACTAGTTTTCCTCCTGGGAAACCTTTGTTGCCAATCTCCAGGTGAGGGCTGGAGATCACTCAGAATTACAACTGCTTTCCAGATAGCAGAGATCTGTTCCCCTGGAGAAAATGGTGAAATCTGTGTCCTTTTACACTGCTGAGATGCCCCCCCCCCATGACAGCCAATGTGACGTGGCAGTCAGGGCTTTAGAACACAGTGGAGGCTGCAGGTGTGTGTGTGGGGGAGATGGAAAACTGGAGAGTGAGGGGAAAATAAAGGTAGGTTGATGATTGGCTGGGAAGGAGATAGGGTTGACAACTCCAGGTGGGAAATTCCTAGAGATTTGAGCGATGGAGTCTGGAGAGGGTGAGGTTTGAGGAAGGGTGGGACCTTAGGCAGGTACAATGCCATAGACTCCACCCTCCCAACCATCCATTCCCTCCTGGGGAACCACTGTTGTCAATCTCCAGGTGAGGGCTGGATATCACTCAGGATTACAACTGATCTCCAGGAGGGAGGGGGGAGGAGATGGAAAGCTGAAATCAGAGAGGCAGATAATGGCAGGGTGATGATTGGCTGGGAAGGAGATAGGGTTGCCAACTCCAGGTTGGGAAATTCCTGGAGATTTGATGGGTGGAGCCTGGAGAGGGTGAGGTTTGAGCAGGGGTGGGACCTCAGACAGGTACAATGCCATAGACTCCACCCTCCAAACCAGCCATTCCCTCCTGGGGAACCATTGTTGCCAATCTCCAGGTGAGGGGTGGAGATTACACAGAATTATGACTGATCTCCAGGAGGAAGGGCAGGCAGAAGTCAGCTGCAAGCAGAGGGTTAGCTGAGAAGCAGAATTTTTGCTCACAAGACTCCACAGCTTAGAGGCAGCAATTGAGGATGCCCAATTGTAAAAATGATTCCTGTAACTAAGGGTGTCAAGCAAGGATATGTACTTGCCCCTTCCCTTTTAAACCTTTTCATTTCTGATCTTCATTTCTGATCTTCCACTGATCTTCCGCTAGCTAAAATTGATGGCCATTCCCCCAAACTAAACTCTTCTGTAGTTCCTATTTTACTATATGCAGATGATGCGGTCATTCTCTCTTTTACTAGGATTGGACTTCTGCGCCTTTTACTAGAGTTTAACTCTTATTGCAGTTGGAACTCTCTCTCTATTAATTTTGATAAAACAAAAATATTGGTTTTCTCCAAAGCCTGGAAGAGTGAACAGTGGAGAATAGAGAGAAAAGAAATAGAACAGGTCAAATCATTCAGATACTTAGGAGTTTTGTTTCATTACAACCTAAGTTGGTGCCCTCATAGAGATCATTCCCTTAGTTTAGCTAGGAATAAGACTGCAGCTTTAATCTGTTTTTTTTATTATTTAAAAGGTAATCAATTTGTTCCGGCAGCTCTCCAGATTTTTCAGGCGTCTGTTATTTCCCGTCTACTGTATGGGATACCTATATGGATTCAAAATTTTAATAAAAGAATGGAACTAATAAGTTCTACCTTCTTTCGCAGGATTCTAGGTTTTCCTAACTCCATCTCCTATTTTTCCCTCTGTGCGGAGCTAGGTTTTCATCTTATTGAATCACGGGCGTGGATCACCACTATCAAATACTGGTTGCATCTGTACTTTAGTTCTCCCCCAACAGTCTTATTGTTCAACTTCTTGCAGATCCATATATTTCCACCTGGTCACAAACCAGGTGCATAAAATCAAAACTATGGGAATTGACTTGGATTCTCTGTATAACTGCGGCGAAACAGCTATTTTGCAGGTGGTGCGGAGGAGGATTTGGGATATGGAAGCCCAAATAATTAATGCTGGCAGTTCTGAAGTCTGTTCTCCACGCTTCCTTGACCTCTCCCCCCCCCCAAGCCTCTATGGCTTTGTACATCTCTAGTCTAACAATTCCACTTTAGCGGCGGGTTTTTTAATCTCTTTCCTTCGGCTGTTGTTTCAGTCAGATATAGGAGTATCACCTATAGGGATAGAACCTGCAATTGTCTCTATAGGGAACCTGATTCAGTTGCTCATATCCTTCTACACTGTCCCCAATACTCTACCATGCGCAGCTATTTGAACAATCCCCACTTACCTTCCACAAGGAATTTGACTGACAATGATCTTAAAAGTCTATTGTCTGATAAGTTCTCGGCAATTACCCTGTCTGTTGCTGAATTCTTAGCTTATGTTTGGAAGCTAAGGGTAAGGGCGCATAAGTCTTAATCCCCCTTGTGCTCATTTGGATTGTTATATTTTTTAACTGAGTTCACTATTCTTGAGAAGTTTAAAAATGATCCCCTGTTGGTGTAACTTGATGTAACTTGTTATGATCTATTAATTCGTTCTATTAATTTATTTGTTCCATTTCCTTCCTTATTGTTTCTGTGTTATGCCAATAAAGGTTTTTGTATATGTATGTATGTAAAAATGACTCCACGGAGACCTGTGTGCTGCATTTACTTTACTTCCACATTTGTGCCTTTTTATTACATACCCCTAATATGTACTTAACCTGCTTCCAACCTATGCATCCGTTACACATCACATTTTTCTAGAGCTTGTTGTATTGCTTTCACAACAAGCTTTACTGCTAGTATGTGTGTGTGTGTGTGTGTGTGTGTGTATGAATAGTTGGGTTGCCAACTTCCAGGTAGCACCTGGGGATCTTCTGCTTTTACAAGAAAGGCTGAGGGACTTGTGAATGTTTAGTCTGGAGAAGAGGAGGTTGGGGGGGCATGATTCCTCTCTTTAAGTATTTGACAGGCTGTCACTTAAAGGAGGACAGGGAGCAGTTCCTGTTGGCAGCAGGACTCACAATAATGGGTTTAAATTAAGGGCGGGAAGGTACCGACTGGATATTAGGAAAAACCTTTTTTACAGTTAGGAGTAATTTTGCAGTGGAATCAGCTTCCTAGGGAGGTGGTGAGCTCCTCCTCACTGGCAGTCTTTAAGCAGTGGCTGGACAAACACTTGTCAGAGATGCTCTAGGCTGATCCTGCATTGAGCAGGGCATTGGACTAGAAGGTCTGTATGGCCCCTTCCAACTCTGTGATTCTATGATGCTATGATTAGCAACCAAAATTAGTTCCCCTGGAGAAAATGGCTGCTTTGGCGAGTGGACTTTATGGCATTATACTCTTCTGAGGTCCCTCCTCTCCCCAAACCCTGCCTTCCCCAGGTTCCAGCCTAACAATATCCAGGTATTTCCCAATCTGGAGCTGGCAGCCCTAGTTGGAGCACCAAGAACAAAACCAAGCTTTCGGGTTTTTTGCTTGGTCATAACCTTAATGACAGAAAACCTACATTGCCAGTGTGGGAGTATTTCCCATGAGAAGACTTTACTGTTGCTTTTTAAGATACTCTTCTTTTTGGTTTCCAGAGCATGAGAATTTTAGGGCCAAACTAGCCATTCTCTTTTTTAAACAGTTGGGTCTGTGTTCCATAGAGCCACACAGAAGCGGTGGGAATGAGCATTAAAAAATAAAGACAGCCTCTTTGGTCTCAAAATGCCACCAGAGGGAGAGGAAGGGCTCCTGCCCCCTCTCTTCTATGCTGAAACAGTGCTGGGGAAGTTATTTGCCTGTTTTTGCTGCTCCGTGTGAAGCATTTTGTGTACACAGAGTGACAAAAATAGGCAAATGGATCCCGGACCAAATCTTTTAAAAAGTGAACATCTAGTTAGGCTCTGAGTGGTAGGCGGAAAAAATGGAAGCAGGATTTAATTTGTAATAGGGTCTGCCTGGGCTTAGTTCTTACTAGAGATTATCAAAACAAACTATATAACAAAGAGAACACATGAGACAGGTATATAATAAGCAGAACAAGCCCCAAATCATTACACTTTCAAAGACATGAGAGATATTTTTCCAAATTCCATAGGAAAAAATCATTAAATCATAATACCTTCATGCATTTCTAATTTTAGTGGCTTAAAGGAAGTATCAGATATAATACAAGAGTCTGCTGTGAAAGAATTCAGAGAACTGAGTTCAGGTATTATCCCAATTTGCCATCTTGGGAGAGGATGAATAGATATTAACTTATGATATTGGATGATAGAAATGAAAATAATTTCCTTTTTATCTGGGTACTAATTCCTTTTAACAATCCAAACTGCAGAATGATGTTATGTATTTGGACCTTTACAATGTTCTGTTGTTGGACCTGAGAACGAATAATCCGTAATAATCACTATTAGGCTGTTTATATCATGTATGTGGGATAAATAATCCATATCTTGGTAAAATAAAACATGTAGCAAGAGCTTTGTTGGATCAGATCAAAGGTCCATCTAGTCTAGAATCCTGTTTCCCATGGTTATCAAATAGCAGAGCAAGAAAGCAACAGCTATCCCCATTGTTGCTCCCTAAACAATTGGTATTCACTGCCAAATCTTTGTGGGGAAAGCTTAGAAATACTGATCCTATTGGTTAATCTCATGCAATAGTCCTCTGGTCCCATGAGACAGGGAGCAAAAGACAGAAAAAAGGTTACAAAATCTCTTGTGATGGAACAACCAGAATAAAGGCCACGGGGTCCCATGATGGGGAACATAAATCCTCTCATGAAAAGTTTAAGGATAAAATAAAAACCCTAAGAGATCAGAGCAAGGGTCTGTAGAGACTGACAGGCTGTTTCAACAACAGCAAGAAAGGTTATTCCAGGAAATCTACTCTGTTTTTCCCTTGCACTGATATTCAGAGGTACACTGCCTCTGTGCTTTATTTAGCCAATAGCCATTTCACATTGTAGACTCTATATTGATTTATCTCTGTCTGTTTCAATCTATCTGTATTGTTATATTTACAGGTTGTAATTGTTGCCTGGCTTATTTTGAGATGTATTTTTAAAGTAACATTTTAAAAATAACATATAACCCACCTCAAGTCATTAAAGAAGAAAGGTGAGCTAAAATATATTAAATAAATATATACATTTTGTAGCTGACAATTCCCTAAATTTAGAAGAAAGGTGAGCTAAAAATGTATTAAATGAATACATTCCTTAAATTTAGTTTAGCGCTGTCGGGACACTTCCAATTTATGGTGACAACTATACCTTTATACAGTATTCCAAATGCAGTCAAATCCAGGGTAGCTGGTTGACCACTGTGAGAAACAGAATACTGGACTACGTGAACCACTGGTCTGGTCAAGCAGGGCTCTTCATATGTTCTTGGTGCTGAAAACAGGTAGCCCCAGGTTGAGTCCTGGTGAATCCAGCAGAAAGTATACCCTGCTGCCCAGTTTCTTTCTGCCTCCCTGTCTTAGCATAATGGTGTTCTGAACCTGTATGCTTCTGTAAGAGACTGCAGTGATCACTGAGACCATGCCACACAATTTAATAGCTCAGAAGCTATGAGGCTATTGAACACTAGATTTTCACAGCACAGGTTATTTCTGTAACTGTTAAAATGGGAAAGTTCACAGTCTTGAATGGTCTGCATGTTCACACTTCCACATGTGTCACACTGTCTAGAGACTGCTAAAGTACTTTGACCAATAATGTAAAACATATCGGCTGGGGCAAGAAAACCAGTGAATATGTTTATGCTACCTTTGCTGTTTTGTTTTTATCCAGGCAGATTATCAGTAAAGAGAAAGGAAACGTAGCTGTCAACTTAACAATAATAATAATAATAATACTTTCCACTTATTAATCACTTTCCCCAGTGGGCTCAAAGCAATGTACAGTTACTCATTATAGACAAGGGACTAACAATGTTTGTAGGGGAAAGGGAAGACAACATATGTTCATTTCATTGCACACGCCGTCACTGCCCGGTGTAGACATCTTCTGGCTTGGCTCCGTCGTTTTCCACACGGCTGCTTGTTTGACCAGGCTTCAGGACCCGTATGTCAATCGCCACACTGCCACCGCCTTTCAGGCTGAGAAGTTATTTCACCTTTCCGAACCTCGACCAGGATGTCCAACCATCAGCTAACAAGCTCCCACAAGGGAGATTGGCATGCCCACCCTCTCTAAGGAGTGGTTCCCATTTCATCTACTCACCAAAGCTTTCGAATCGCTGGGTGGATGATGAGCTGGGGACAACAGGCTGGCTGCTCACACCAGCGCGGGGCTCGAACTAACACAGTTCAGATGTTAAGACAGTGGGATATACCCACTGTGCCACCACTTGAATGGGCTTTTATCTTTGACTGCCACCCTGTACTGGAGGCTATTATAAAAGCCCAAGGCCTGGATCCTCTTGATTACCCTTTCAATTCATACTATTTATTTTTTGGTATGTCACAAATACCTCAGTGAACCGGTTTGGCAGACAAATGTACCTTGCTGGATACTGATGATCGGCCTATGTGCTCATCTCCGATATGTCTGGGCTGCACTGAACAACTTGAGCAACTACCTTGACACTAAATGTGCAGCTGCCTGTTGGTGAGAAGTGGACTCACAGTAGGGTTGCCAGCTCAGGCTTGGGAATTACCTGGAGATTTGAGGGGTAGAGCCTGGGGAAGGCAAGGTTTGGGGGCAGGACAGACTTCAATGTAGTATAATGCCATAGAGTCCACCTTCCAATGAGGCCATTGTCTCCAGGTGAATTATCTGTCACCTGGAGATCAGTTGTAATCCCAGGAGATCTCCAGCCACCACCTGGAGGTTAGCAACCCAAACTCACAT
This sequence comes from Gekko japonicus, assembly GCF_001447785.1. NCBI lineage: Eukaryota > Metazoa > Chordata > Lepidosauria > Squamata > Gekkonidae > Gekko > Gekko japonicus. The sequence continues at coordinate 455,881 of NW_015163122.1, forward strand.
ATGACTGGGGGATGAGCAGGCAGCTGGGTTCTTACTTACTCTGCCCCCTGAGCAAAATGGCTACACAGTTAAGTTACAAAGGTGGGGGCAGAAACAAGGAGAAAGAGCTCGTTCGGTTTCTTTTCTCCCCAGACCAAGCCAAACCTGCTGCATCTCAGGAAGTCTGGGAGCCAGCAAAGCTTGCAGGATGGGAGATGAGAAGAACCCGACTTCCAGCTGACCTGCTGGGAGTCAGCTCCTGATTCCCTTCCATCAGCCCCCCAAAAGAACTTTGCTGAGCACAAAACAAAATCCCCACAACAGGAGATCAGAAACTGACTCCTCAGTGACCCCCCCCCCCATTGGCTGGAAGTCACCTTTTGATGGGTGCATGTAGTCTGTTCCTGTGAATACACATTGAAGGAATATGCTGGAATTCAGAAGCATTCTCATGGAGCTTAACTCCCAGCTGTGAAAAGCTTTTCCTGGAGACAATGGCCAAAGAAGCAGGCTAGGCCAGGGTTAATTTTTCTGGTGATATGTGCCCATATAAATAAAAATTAATGGCATTGTGGTTAATATATAGAATTCTTCCATTCTCGGCACAAAGAAACGTCATGACAGGACTGATGAGGATTATCTTTATAATATATCTTTCAGCAAAAAGGGGGGGGGGGTTGTAGAAGAAAACCACAAATTAAACAGCCATCATACAAGTGATCACATGACTTGAATGGACTGCTGGAAAAGAAATATTGTTTAAAAGAATTTCAAAGTCCAATGCCTCATTATCTGAAATAGTCATCTTTTGAGAAGTAAATAAATTCAGATGGATTAATGGTTGAAGAAGTGGAGAAATTCCAGCTTCCTTTAACAATGAACAAAGAAGTCTGTCTTCAAATGTTCCTGTTTTCTGCAAAGGAATAAAATTTGCCTCTGTCATCACTTCAAGAAAGAAGGGGTTTTTTTGCAGTTATTTTGTTGCCAGAGCAAAAAGAATTGAAATCCTGCAAGTAGGAGGAAGTGGTGGTGGAGAAACCACATTTAGGAAAATAAAGCAACACAGACTGGTTTCTCTGAGAAAGGCAGAGCTTAATCAGAGTAAAAGATGGGGAAACAGAACATGTTTCAAATTAACACAAAATTATTAGCCTGCAAAGGAAGAGATGAATACATTTCACATTTCCTGACAATGATCTAGTGTCATTTTCAAAGGAGACATCACTGTGATGTACAGTACAACAGAGAATATTGATAAACATTACCATTTCACTTTCTTTATTCCAATAACTGATTGGTGGAGGAAACAGAAGTTTCCAAATTAAAAGAAATAAAACTGATTATTCTTTCGCAGAGAACATCATTTCATTTATTTTATGCCACTGTGCTTAATGCTGCAGGGACAATAAATGCCAGCACTGCTGTTAAATGGAATGATCTGAGGTTCCTAAAAGTTCAGGCTGGCATATTGTTTGGCTATTAGATTTGCTTGCAAAAGTTCCAAACTGTCGGGACACCTGGGTTTTGTTAAGTCCCTTCAGCTCTTGCAACGGCAGTTTTGGTGGCCACAAATGCACAAGAATTTATCCTCTTTTGTAAAATCCTGCCAGACCTGTGCCATGAGTAAGCCTCGACCGAGGAAACCCCCAGGGCTGTTACACCCCCTTCCTACCCCGAGTAGGCCCTGGGAAGTAATTTCCATGGATTTCATCACAGATCTTCCACTGAGTAAATCAATGACTGTTATTTGGATGGTGGTGGACTTGTTCTCCAAGCAGGCCCATTTCATTCCATTTGCTTCCCTGCCCACAGCAAAGGCATTGGCCAAAGCCTTTCTCCTTCACGTTGTACGGTTGCACATACTCCCAACCAAGGTGGTCTCCGACCGGGGGACTCAGTTTGTTTCTCGGTTCTGGGGGGAGCTAATGAAGCTGATGGGGGTGGAGAGGGGCCTGAGCAGCGTTTACCACCCAGAGACTGTTGGACAAACGGAGCAGGTTAATCAGACTTTGGAGCAATATATCCGTTGTTTTGCAAACTATCAACAGGACAATTGGGTCAACCTGTTACCCCTGGCCGAATTCTGTTATAACAACACATGTCACTCCTCTATTGGAATGTCCCCATTTAAAGCATTGTATGGTTATGATAGCCCACCAATCCCATTCCTGGAAGGGGACAATGATTTGGGGCCGGGGGATGCTGCTCTGTGGTGTAAGCAGTTGAGGGACTCGTGGCCTCTACTGTGTAAGACTTTGAATGCTGCCAAGGACGCGTACAAATGTCAGGCTGATAAGAGAAGGGTGGAGGGTTGGGCTCTACAGCCTGGTGTCTTGGTTTATGTGTCTACTAAAAACATCCAGATGTTACGCCCTAGTCGGAAGCTGGGCTGGAAGTACATTGGTCCATTTCCTGTGAAAAGGGTGATCAATGATGTTGCCGTGGAACTGGATCTGCCTAAGAACCTGAGAAACTTGCTTTCTGTATTTCATTTCAGCCTCCTGAAAAAGGATTCCTGTTCCAGTCCTTGGTGTCCATCGAAACCTGTACCCTCTCCGATATTGGTTGAGGGCGAGGAACACTATGAGATTTCAAAGATAAGATCATACTTGGGAAATTGATGTATTTGGTTGAATGGTCTGATTTTGGACCCCAGCACCTCAAATGGGTGGAAGTAGGGGATATTCAGGCCCCTAGGCGGCTGCGTAAGTTCCATCGGGACTTCCCGGAGAAACCGGGAGACCTCCTGGAATGATCAGGAGACCTCCTGGAATGCCTGGAAGACATCCCAGAAGTCTGAAGAGAAGCTGATTTTTGAGGGGGCAGTATGTCAGCCATAGGCGTAATCTTCGTGGGGGCGGCGGGGCTTCAGCCGCTCCCGAAATTTTCAGGACAGTGCTCAGCCTCCCCCGGGGCCTACCCTTGCTCCTAGCAGAGCAATGCCTCTAGCCCAGCCCCAGCCCCCCCTGGGAAATTGGAAAGTCTACACCCTTGATGTCAGCTATGCTGACATGGGGGTGGAGAGGTTGGTTGTATTCCAATTGCCAGTGCATTCCTTCTGTGCCTCTTTGCTGCTGTAACACTTATCTATAAGTTCTGCAGGTGGTGATGTTGATGTCTGGGTTTCTCGGGGACCGTGGGAGAGAGTTTGGTTCCCAGCTTCAGCACGAAACAGCCGGAGTTCTTTCTCCTGCATGCGGGAGGATGGCATGCATACAAATACCCTATATCCTATTATGCCCCAGGGGCAGCCACCATTCTTAACAGTGCCTATGTTAATGCATCTATAGCTCTTCAATAAAGTATTACCTTTCCTGATAAGCATGTACTACGTTGTTGGCTGTGGGTTCTGACAGGTAGCCATGTTTGCCTGTTATTGCGAAGTAAAACAAAATTCCAGTAGCCCATTAAAGATTAGCAATATTTATTTCACTGTGAGCTTTCATAAATCTCAGTCGCTTCATCAGATATGTGCACACAAAAACTTATACCATAAACAAAACTTTGTTGGTCTTAAAGGTGCCACTGGACTCAAACTTTGTTCGCTGCTTCAGACCAACATGTCTACCCCACCTAAATCAGTCTTTAATGTGCCACTGGACTTTTGTAAAACTTTTTGTTTTACATTTAGACTATGAAAAAAACGTGTGATTACACATGGGATCTGCAAAAAAGGCAGAATAACTAATCATGGTATTTTCAGTCTGAAAGAACATGAAAATTGGACCTTGGGTGTTTGAAGAAAAAGTTCATTTGGAGGTAGAATTTTGCTTATGTCTACTCAGCTTGCAGCATCTGAATACACAGTCAACTATAGAATTAGAAGGGCAATCACTCAGCGGTAGAACTCATGCTTTGCGTGTAGAGAGTCTCTGGCATCTCCAGTTAAAGGATCTCAGGTGATGGGAATCAGAAAAGGCCTTTCTCTATCTGAAGCCACTGAGGAGGGTTGCTAGTCACAATAGTCAAACTAGGTGGAGCAACAATTTGACTCACTATAAGCAGCTTCTTGTGTTCATGAAATCTCTTTACTTTACATGACCTGTGAATGGCATGGACGCAAATTCAAATCACTATCTTTCTAAAAAAAAAATGTTTAAAAAATTCTCACCATCCATTTCCCATTACTGCTGCTATGTATTTGTCTGACAAGCACAAGGATGTAAAGGCACATATGCTGTGGTGAATATCATCTATTTTGTACCTGGACAACTGGCTCTGAGAATAAGAAGTACCATATTAAAATAGCTCAGGGGGAGGGGTTCCACATATGCAGGTTGGGAGGGAGCCTCTCTTTTTTCCCAAAGTAATGTACATCATTTGCAAGTTTGTCAGAATATGTCACCTTGAAAAACAATGATTTGAAGGTTCTGCAGATGGGACTTGGCAGCTAGTTTCTGACAGCTAGCTAACTCCCTCCAGCATCAGATCCCCTGACATGGCCTGTTGCAAGGGAAAGAAGCTTGGCTTGAGATTTTCTTTTGTTTCATTTTGTTTTGTTTCCTAGGAGCTTTGCAAGTGAGATCAGAGGACAAATCCTGAAAACATAGACCTCAAAATTCCTCAGGCTGAGCAGATTTCTTTCATAACTGGATTTGGTACATATTTAAGGCCTGGGGAGGTAGGCTCAATTTCTTTGTCAGAGCAGTATCCAAGAGTTGTACCTTCTCTGTGTGTAAAGTGCTGTCAAATCACAACGGACTTATGGTGACCCCTCAAGGCAAGAGACTTCAGAGGTGGTTCACCATTGCCTGGATCTGCATAGTTAGTGGTCTCCCATCCAAGTACTAACCAGGGCTGACCCTGCTTAGCTTCTGAGATCTGATGAGATCAGGCTAGCCTGGCCCATCCAGGTCAGGGCATGTAGAGCAGGGATACTTCAGGTCGCTTTGCAGTTTACTGTGGAAGAGGATATGCAAGTTCCTAGCCCATTCTCTTTCTATCCTGCAAGGTAATGTTGAAGTAGGAAATTGTGGACCCCTTCCACTGTACAAGATAATAAGGGGGGGTTGGCTTTGACACAAGTGTTTCCTGTGTGAGGAGATGCACAATACTCATACGTTGATTTGGGGAAAAGAAACTGCAAGAATTACTTCTGCATTATCGGGCTGCTGCCATGTTAATATTCAAAGTTCGTCTTAGTGATGCTATTTATAACTGAAGAGTAATGAATGACCTGATTTTTCATGTTATGAGATGTATACAGAGAATAATAGTACTTTCAAAACTTAAAGAAGCTATAAATGGAATCCAGTTTGGACCTAGGCAGTTGTAGGTTACCTTTGTACCTAGAGAACCATGTCATGGGATTCATAGCCCCTTTTGGCTGTGGATGCACAAGCCAGCCTCTTAGGCTATGGGGCTGAAGTATTTGAAAAACCACTTTGTCCCATACCATCCAGCCTGCCAGTTAAGACCTTCTTCTCAAGCTCTGCTGTTTGTGCCCCTGTCTGCAGAGATTAGGCAGGTGGCAACCAGAGACTGGGCTTTTTTCAGTGATGATGCCTTGCCTTACTCTTTGAGGCTTGCCTGGTGCCTATCTTTCCCGTACATAAGAACGTAAGAGAAGCCAATGTTATATCAGGCCGATAGCCCATCCAGTCCAACACTCTGTCACACAGTGGCCAAAAATACTAGGTGCCATTGGGAGGTCCAGCAGTGGGGCCTAGACACTAGAAGCCCTCCCACTGTTGTCATCCCCCCAAATACCAAGAATACAGTGCATCACTTGCCCCAGACTGAGAGATCCTATTTATACCTTGTGGCTAATAGCCACTGATGGACGTCTGCTCCATATGTTTATCCAATTTCCTCTTGAAGCTGTCCATGCTTGTAGCCACCACCACCTCTTATGGCAGTGAATTCCATGTGTGAATCACTCTTTGGGTGAAGAAGTACTTCCTTTTATCTGTTCTAACCCGACTGCTCAGCAATTTCATTGAATGCCCACAAGTTTTTGTATTGTGAGAAAGGGAGAAAAGTACTTCTTTCTTTACCTGCTCTCTCCCATGCATAATCTTATAAACCTTGATCATGTCACCCCTCAGCTGTCGTTTCTCCAAGCTAAATAGCCCCAAGCATTTTAACTTTTTTTCATAGGGAAAGTATTCCAACCCTTTTATCATTTTAGTTGCCCTTTTCTGCACTTTTTCCAATGCTATAATATCATTTTTGAGGTGTGGTGACCAGAACTGTACACAATATTCCAAATGAGGTTGCACCATTGATTTATACAGGGGCATTACGATACTGGCTGATTTGTTTTCAATACCCTTCCTAATAATCTCCAGCACAGTGTTGGCCTTTTTTTTATCACAGTCACATACTGTCTCAACATTTTCATTGAGTTATTTACTACGACTCCAAGATCTCTCTCTTGGTCAGTCTCTGCCAGTTCTGACCCTATCAATGTGTATTTATATTTAGGATTTTTGGCTCTAATGTGCATCACTTTGCACTTGGCCACATTGAACCCCATTTGCCACATTGACACCCACTCACCCATCCTTGACAGATCCCTTTGGAGTGCCTCACAATCCTTCCTGGTTCTCTCCACCCTGAACAACTTTGTTTCATCTGCAAATTTAGCCACTTCACTGCTTACTCCCAATTCCAAATCATTAATGAACAAGTTAAAAAGTATCGGATCGTGTATTGATCCCTGTGGTACCCCACTGCTTACCACCCTCCACTGAGAAAATTTTCCATTTATACTCACTCTCTGTTTCCTATTTATAAGCCAGTTTTTGATCCACAAGAGGACTTGTCCTTTTATCCCATGACTATTGAGCTTACTTAGGAGCCTTTGATGAGGACCTTTATGAAAAGCTTTCTGGAAGTTAAGGTAAACAACATCTATTGGGTCCTCCTTGTCCACATGTTTGTTCACTCCCTCAAAAAATACTAACAGGTTAGTGAGACAAGATCTTTCCTTACAGAACCCATGCTGAATCTGCCTCAAGAGTTTTTGTTCATCAATGTGCCTACTAATTCTCTCCTTAATAACAGTTTCCATCAACTTACCTGGTATTGACGTCAAACTGACTGGCCTGTAATTTCCAGGATCTCCTCTAGAACCCTTTTAAGGATTAGCTACCTTCCAGTCCTCAGGAATGGAGGCAGATTTTAAGGAAAGATTACATATTTTTGTCAGGAGATCCACAAGTTCACATTTGAGTTCTTTCCGAACTCTCCGATGTATGCCATCCAGGCCTGGTGATTTATTAGTTTTTAAGTTGTCTATCAGCCATAGGACTTCCTCTCTCGTCACCTTAATCTGATTCAGGTCTTTCAACACCCCTCCCGAAATCAGTGGTTCTGGAGTGGGCAAGCAATTCTCATCTTCCACAGTGAAGACAGAGGCAAAAAATGCATTCAGCTCAGCCATTTCCCAGTCATCCTTCAGTACTCCTTTTACCCCTTTGTCATCCAAGGGCCCCACTGCCTCCCTGGCTGGTTTCCTGCTTCTAATGTATTTGAAGAAAGTTTTATTGTTGGTCTTTATGGTGTGTTATTTTTTTGCAATATGCTCCTCATATTCCCTTTTTGCCTGCCTGATCACAGACTTGCATTTCATTTGCCATAGCCTGTGATCCCTTTTATTAACCTCACTGAGACTCACTTTCCACCACTTAAAGGAATCCTTCTTACCTTTTACAGCTTCCATTACTTTATTTGTTAACCATGCAGGCTTTTTTCTATACCTATTTGTGCCTTTCCTAACCTGCAATATATATTTTTTCTGAGCTTCTAGGATTGTAGTTTTAAATAGTCTCCAAGCTTCCCCAATGGTTTTGACCCTTTCCACTTTTCCTTTCAATTTCTTCCTCACATGTCCCCTCATTTCAGAGAAATTACCCCTTTTAAAGTTAAAAGTGGTTGTGTCAGTCTTTTTGGGCAACTCCTTATTTATACAAATGTTAAACTCAATAACATTATGGTCACTGTTCCCAAGTGGTGCAATCACTTTTATATCTATCACCAGGTCTTGAGCGTTACTTAGGACCAAATCCAGGATCACCTCTCCCCTGGTAGGTTCTGTGACCATCTGCTCCATAGCACAGTCATGGAGAGTGTCTAGAAATGTCATCTCTTTTTCCCGACTAGAACACATATTGACCCAATTAATATGTGGATAGTTAAAGTCACCTATTACGACATAGTTATTTCATCCAGCCACTATCTTTAATTCATTCATCATTTTATGATCCTCCTCTAGCTTTTGATCTGGTGGTTGATGATAAACTCCCAGTGTTAAGCCTCCTTTTGGACCCACTATTTCAACCCATAGCATTTCCAGAAGTGAATCCAATTCTCTTATCCTCTCAGTCTTACTGGACTGTATACCCTCTCTGACATACAGAGCCACCCCACGTCCAACCCTTCCCCCCCATCCTTCCGATATAATTCATAACCGGGAATCACTGTATCCCACTGATTTTCCTCATCCCACCAAGTTTTTGAAATACCCAAAATGTCTATTTGTCCCCCCAACATCAAGCATTCCAACTCCCCGATTTTACCTCGGACACTTCTAGCATTTGTGTATAAACACCTATAGTTTCCCATGCATGTTAAGCCCACAACCTTCCTCTTGCTGCCTCGAGACCTTGCCAGGCAGTCTATATCATTAGCCACAGTCTCAGAGGACAATTCTAATCCATTTCCTTGTAGAAAAGTAACAGCTACCCTTTCATCTCTTTGAGATGAGCCATCCCGAACCAGAGACTTTTCATCTCCCTCATAGTCATCAATACTATTATGTTCTACTCATTTCTATACCCATAGGTACACTGTTAGTACTGGCTTTCTGTAGGTGCCAAGCCAAGTGTTTCATTTTTCTTAACTGATTTCATGGGCTGTTTCTGGCCTGCAGACAGTTGTATGAATGCAAAGTTAGCTGATCAAAGTTTTTTGAAGCTGCTTTTATGTCCTGTCTTGTTTTTAATGACTTGTTTGTTTCTATTTTATTGAGCAGGTCTTTGGGATGGTGGTGTACAAGCTTTTTAGATTTTTTTTTTAAAAAATTTTAAAATAGTAGTTTTTCATAGTATAGTCACTGATACTATTATGTTCTACTCATTTCTATACCCATAGGTACACTGTCAGTACTGGCTTTCTGTAAGGATGCTTCCGAAATTTTCCACATCTTAAGGTTTAACCTACCTGCCCTTGAAACCAAAGTGCAACTAATGCACTGTGAGTTCTCCATTGTTCTGCTTTTTAAAATTTGCTGAATTATACATTATGTGCAACTTGTTGCAGCATTCAATTCCTTCAGTTGACATGCCTCTAATTCCATCCATGTATACTTCTGTATTGATAAAACATTGCAAAACACACACCCCATGCCAGTATGTTCTACTTTTTCAGGGTGTTGTGGGGTGATACTTTATCAGTGCATTGGAGTGCATGGTCTCATCAGCAGTACCCCCCATCCAAAAAATCTTGATACCATCCTACATCATATTGCCTTGTTATTTAAAATTCAAAATAAATAAATAAATTGGGGTTTGCTATTTTGTTTTTGGTTTTAACAGAAACTGTTTTTAACTATTATCATAAGCAACCTAGAACCCTGAGAAAAGCTGGAATATAAATGTCTAAATAAAGAATAAATAAATAAATAAGAATTTGTCCAACATTGGAAGAAATGAGATATAAAACTCTTCTGTTCAAAATCAATTACTTTTCTTAGCTACACAAGAATCAGCAGGGAGAAATTACATGAGTTTTTTCACTTTATATTTTTCACTTCACTTTTTCCTGTTTGAAAAACATAAGTATAAGCTTACAACTAAGACAAAAACTCACCATTAGGGATTATTGAATAAAGTGGACTAAATCCCAGTCTCAGATGAAGTGTGAGCTCAGCTACTCAGGGTTAATTGTATTCTAATTCTTAACAATTTACCCCTTGTTATACCTCGTTAATGAGGTGTAAACAAGGTGTGATTAGATGAGCCAACTAGGAGCAACAAATGTAAATTTTCTGTGCTGCTTCAGTTACGCAATTTTAACAGGGGTGGATGCTAATTGAAATGGCAACAAAGTTTTTTTTAAATCAAAAGCTCTACTGATTTAAACGGTAACAAACTCAGTTTAAAGAGAAAAACTAAGATATTAAAGCCTTAAGCAAACAAAATAAGACTACAGAATGGATTGTAGAATGAAACTTCATAATAAGCATTACAATTTAAATGTAGAATTCATAGGAAACAAATAATAGGTATGGTGGTCATATTGTCTTTAAAAATCACGTTCACTTTATTCCAGTTTAACAGCCCATAAGCCATACATCAAGAGTCACCTGCCAGAACAAAGGTGAATGTTTGACATTTTTATTGTTTTTAGTGGGGATACATTTCTGCCAGCAACATTCTTATCTCCCAACCAAGAGGGATGGAATTCTTAAGGCATATGGCCTTCACCCAAGGGATCGTCTCAGCTTCCAGGCAGGAAAGAAAAAGCCTCACCATTCTGGAGGTACTTATGACATGGATCAAGGTTTGCTTCCTGATATTCTGCTTTATATGTGAAGGGTACACTCATGCATATTATGTCCTTCCCTGCTTAATGACAGCTGAAGATGTCTGAGACGTCTCAAGCAATCCTTAAGCCTTTTTCCCTTGTGTCTCTACAGTGGGCAGCTGTTATCATTTGGTGGCACAAAGTTTGGACTTTGGCCTCAGTCAGTGAATGATGATGGGAATCTTTGCTGTTCATCCATATATGATGTGAACATAGGTTAACTATTCTTCTTAGATCAGGCTCCAATCAGATATATGTCTACTGAATCTCTCCCTTCAGAGCTCTACCATAACCATCCCAGAAAAACTGAAAGATGGCATGGGGACAAGGAAACTGAAAGCAGAACATGGATGCAGCCACTGTTTCAGATCCTGGCTGAAAAGCTGGAAGTAATTTTATTTGGATTAGTTACCCTTCAGAGTTCAAAAAACAGAGTGTGTTCGTATTGGATTTTGATTAGTTACATTGTCAATGCACACCCCTAAAAGCAAATCAGTTGTACACTTTAACAGCTCCTATCTGATTTCTCAGTCTGATTCTTTTTTGGTTCCTCTTCAGCTGCAGTTATCTGCTTCTTTTCTCTTTGCTCTTACCTCAGGGAGATTCATCTGACAGTTTCCAACATTGTGCCCACATAGAAACTCACAAAGTGGCAGCCAAATGGAGAACCAGTCACAATCTTATCACCTAGTGAAATGAACGCTACAATAGTACATTTCCCCACATTTCTGTCTAATTGGACAGCTTGATTCTGTAACCACACACTACAGACAACCAGCTTTCCATATGGTTATAGCCAGATCATGTGAACATATAAGCAGCCACAGCATGTCAGCATGCCCTCTCTAGGGTGTTCAAACACATAGGCTAAAATTCACAGTCAGACTGTATCGTCCTTCCAGTAGTTTCTGTCCCACAGTGACAGATCAAGTCTGCTACCTTTTTATTTTCCTGCCAGGATTCCCATGCCTCTAAAAACTCCTCAATAAAAAAAGAGCTTTTGGAGAATGGAGATTCAGTGGTGGGAGAATGTTAGTTGTCACTTCTAAAAGACAAAGCACTGTTACTTCTGACTCAGTTGATTCAGCTAGGTTTCTACAGTATGAAATATGATGAGTCATATTATGGACAGGTTAACTGACCTATTTCCTTTTCTCCAATAGACAGTTCAGTTGTTTCAACTTGGCACTCTCTAATGTGCAGCATGCTTGTGTGCAACTTTAATGTCAGACAGTCCTGGAGCTGTTGTGCTAGAAACTGGGCAAGTATCCAAGGTATGCTATCAGCACAGTTAAGAGTATTGAAGACCAACAAGAAAGATGATGTTTTGGTGTGAGTTTCTAGGCCAAAGTTTGAATTGTGAACCCCACGAGACCACCTTGCTTTGCTTCCAGAAATGTGTTTTAGAAAGATGACATAAAATCCTTATGCATTAGATATATTGAGGCAATCTTCCTGGGACATCACTATATTTAATGGTAAAATGGCTGTTCCCTGTGGAGATAAGAGCTGCAAATCAGGCACCCATATGCAGGGTAGGGTGTCCACCTCTTTGAGGGACTCCATGACATAATTTCAATACTTTATTCACTATACCAGACTGGCACTCTGGTCTTGTCAATGTTATGACATGTATCTTAATCACAAAGCACAAACCACATTTCAAATGTTTTCCAGGACGTTCTGGGCAACAGTTTTGACATGTATCAATAATATGATGCAGCATTTGGCGGCATTCTATTACCAACAGCTCAAAGCGTTTATGAGAACTGGCTATCCATTCCATGCAGATTTGTACACTGTGCTCCATTTCAGGCTTCAGACTGAGTGAACTAATGTGTTTTGAACAATCCAAATAGTTCAATATAAGTGGTCTATTGGGGGGGGGGGGATCCACACACACAAACATATATAGTCAGTTAGTTAGGGGTTAGTTAATTTGTACCCCACCTTTTTCCCCAGTGGGAACCCAAAGCAGCTTACATCATTTTCCTCTCCTCCATTTTACCCTCAAAACAATAATATGAGGTAAGTTAGTCTGAGAGTGTGTTACTGGCCCAAGGTCACCCAGCAAGTTTCCATGGCAGACTGGGGATCTGAACCTGGATCTCCCAGAGAAATCCAATCACAAAAAATGGGAGAGGGGGAAAAACTGGTCTTTAGGACAGGTCCATGATAAATAAAAGATGCTCAGTCCTGCTGATGCTTACTTAGGAGGATGTTTGATTAAACACTGCTTAAGTTCTAACTTTATTAACAATGGATTTATGTTTCTGTATAAATTAAATAGTATTTATTCAAATTTCTGAACTGGGCAAGACATGCAACCATTTAATAACCATTCCCACCTAATTGTGTTTGCCAGTAATTGAGCAACCCACCTTGGCTCAAAGCTGATCATGACCAACAGTCACCCCTTCCTTCTCCTTGCCTGCACAAAATTGGGCAAAGAGATGTTGCCTATTAACCCCTTCACCCCACATCATGCCATATAAGGGATCAAGAGATTGTATAACATTATGAGATTGATTTATCTCTCCAAGCCCCCTTGTACCATGCATCCCAAGTGGGATGGTATGGGTGCCTCCTCTCAACCTCATGTTGTTTGCCAATCTAAATAACAGGTATCATCACACTGTTAACTGTGCCAACCCCAGCACGGTCTAACCAAAACTTTGCAAACAGCAGCATGAAGTTGGCAAAAACAAGGCAACTTTCCAGGCCAATCTGAAGGAAACTTTTAAACAATTCCTGCTTGCCTACACGGAAAACAGCTAAAGTGGCAGGTAAGAAGCTCTTGGAACAAAGGAAAGGCTAAATCAGTGGGAAGCCTGCAATGCCACCTTGCCTATTGGTCAGGCAATTAATGGTCATTGGTCTCCACTCTGTTTGCCTTTATGCTTCCCAATAATATGGGCTCTTTTTGTAGCAGGAACTCCTTTGCATATTAGGTAACACCCCCCCAATGTAGCCAATCCTCCAATAGCTTACAGAGCTCTTCTTACAGGGGCTACTGTAAGCTCTTGGAAGATTGGCTACAGTAGGGGTGTGTTGCCTAATTTGCTCCCTATGCCTAGCCAAGACTGGAGACATGCTTCCTATTGTAATTACTGTTGTAAATAATTCTACTGATTTTTAATATGATTACGGAGTCCTAAAATTTTACTAAAATACTGTATTGCCGTTACTTCTTATATTAAATATGCATCTTGTGTTTATTAACTTCTTATCATGTAAGTTTTATATTTTTTGGGAAATATATAAAACCTCATTGTGGCATTCCCCCCCCCCATTGGAAGAAAGAGACAGACAACAGCCGCCCTGGGGCTCCCCCTCTGAGCTGCAAAGCCTAGTGGGAAGGAGCCTATCCAGGCTGGCCCCAAGGTAGTCCTAATTCTTAGCCCTGGGCTGCAAAACGTGAAGGCTGAGCCTAAGGACCCCTTGACCCCAACAAGAAAGGTGCCATATAGTGCTCATTGGATCCATTCTCCCTTTTCCCCACACTAACCTGCCACCACCAGGGCCAAGCTCTGCTTAGGACCCTGTGCCCACCGAGTGGCCTAGAGCTGCCTGCAGCCGTTGCTGCACATCCTCCAGATAGATAAATCTACTCCACCAACCAGTTCAGCCCATAACCTTGGGTGAGGCAGAAAGAGGCCCAATCCACTGGCCATTGTGTTCCTCATTTCCCTGTTCGCCTTCCAGCAAGCTCTGTCCAAACATTTGGGGTCCCCAAGGCCATACCACACCTGGCATGGCAAGATAGCTGACCACACAATTAGCACCCCAGGGCACCTGTTCCTTATGCGCTCCAGGTTGGCCTTCACTTGGATTACCAGGGCTTTACCGTTCACCAGGCCAAGATCATTTCCACCCGAGTGGAACAACAGTACATGAGGTGGAGGACCCGGTCTCCCCTCCAAAGCAGCAGGATGAGGTCAGCCCACCACAAGCCCTATCATCCCAGCCATTCCACTGAGGCCAACTTGCTGAGCCTCAACTGTTTGCCGATAGGACTCATTCTTGCCTGGTGGGCTGCCCAAAACACCATACTGTGGCCACAAATGATGACCCATCACCTCTCACAGTGGCCAGCAAGACCTAGGAGGAGAAGACAAATAAACACAGAACACCTTGCCCTACAGAGTATTAAGTGGACAAAAATAATACTTGTAAAACCATGACCTCCACCACCCATGTTGCTGAATGGCTGGAGCAATGTAGCCCATGGCGGTTGCCATGGGGCTATACCGATCCAAAATGAGTGGGTCCCAAACTGAAACTGACCCAAACCCATTGCATCCAGCACTTGCCTGGAAATCACCCAGAATTGAAACTTGGTCAGTGGGCTGGCATCTTTGTGTTGGAACAGTGTGCTGTCTTCTAAGCCCCTCATCACTAAGTATTGTTGCAATGCTACCACTGGGCAAAGGTCAACCTCTGAACAGGACCCCATTTGAACTTCTACCCCCTTCTGCGATTGATTGTTTTTGAGTGCAATGGAGCCAATGGAGCTCTGCCGGTACTCTGGGTGCAACAGTGTGCAAGCCCATAATGTAGAGGCCACAGCCCTGCCCCCTCACCCTCTGTACTCAACAGGTGACCCCCAAGCCCCACAGAGTCTGGCACCACCTCTGCCATCGAGCAGACCCCGGCCCTAATTGTGCCCTTCCAAAACAAAACAGAGGGTGGCAGCTGCCAGGGTCCTGTGAGGGCTGCCACTGCCAAGCAAGCTGCAGCACCAGCAGCCCACCTGAAGTAAAAGTCAAAGGAGAGGGGGTGGCCACTGGTTCCCATAGTGGCTGCTGCTGCCCTGACAGCCTGCCCGAGGCAAAAGGGGAAAAAGGAGGGGGAGGGTTGTTGCCGTCTCCTGAGAGGGCTGCTGAGCAGGCCGTGGCAACCAAACAAACCAAAGGGGGGTAGCCACCGGACTCTGGGGCTCGTGCTGTCACAGTCACCAAGCATGCTGTGGCCCTGGGAGTCGAAGGAATGGCAACTGAGCACAGTGAGTGCCCGCAACCCAGCTGCCACTGCCTCCTGCCCAGTGCAGCCCAAATGCTCGCCTCTGCTGTTGAGTGCACTCTGGTGCCGGCCTCCACGTGGCTGCAGCCTTCCTCCTCCCCGTAGCGGCAGGGAGCCAGATTCTTTTTCTATGCAATTAGGGCAGGGGTATCTCCTTTTAACTATAGCCTTTCTGAAGGTTGGGCTGGCCTTCTTATTTGATATAGATGGGAAGCATAAAGTTTGCAAAAAACGGGGAAATGTAGTCACCCTTATTTGGGAACTAATTAAAGTTCTCAGGAACTCATTCGCACATGGGTAAGATTTTCATTTATCACAAAAGATAATATAATTGATGAGTGGATGAAGTGTAACAGTGTAGATAGTTAACACAATAGAGTATAAATACTGTATAGCACTCTTTTTCTTCCCTACTGGAACTCCTTTCCCCAGTAAATCTAGATTGATGACCAACACTACAGGTAAAAACTATCCTGTTTAGGAAAACTTTGTTTACAGTGTTTATATGTTTTATCTATGGCTAAATTAACATACCCTTTTTTGGGGAGGGGTTATTTTGTCAGAGTGGGCCATTTTCACTGTTGGTTTTACCAGTTTATTTGCTTGTTTTACAGCATTTCCGATCATTGTTATGTTATTTTTATGTGAGATATAGACAGTTGATGGGGGAAAAGATAATACTGTTCAATACTGCTAATATGGTCAGGTAACCCATATTCTTCCAGTGTCTCAGTTAAAGAGGAGATTTATTGAGGACTCACAGTCTATATCACATAGCAAGCCCTCAGCAATTAAATTAACTCTTCAAAAATCACACTTTTCAGACAAAGTAATTTTTTCCCCTCCTCTTAAATGTTAATAAAGTTTATCAGGAATGGGTAGTTTCATAACTGTAGTCTAATGGAAGACTGATCTTTAAATCCATCAAACCCATATTTCTAAAAGTCCTTAAATTTATAGGAGACTGTTAGAAGCTGGTCATTGCTTCTTGGAGAGCATCCTCATACAATCATGGTAGCCAAACTCCAGAGGTTTTGAAATGTAGTTTATTGAGAATGCCAATGATGAACAAAATAGTATAGATAAAAGGTAAGATAGTTTAAGATATGGTAAGATAAAAATAAGAAATTTCAGCTACCTCCAGATATAATGTCAACAAACATGTCTTCAATTTGATTCTTGTTTGGCTACCTAGCTATTGTTACTTAGATTTTTCCTCTAGGAGCCGCTATTCATTATTTTGGACAGTGATGCATTCAGAAATGACATTTTCATTGAATTGTAAAACACTAATTAGCTGTCAATGCCAACAGCATACTGAGGAGTGTCATTATACTAGGGGAACAACAACAAATTTCACTGGTCACAACC
>NW_015163122.1:472837-504941 GCF_001447785.1 Gekko japonicus
TTCTCTTTAATTAATCTAACAACTGATATTTTGTTTGACTTCACTTGAATAAGAACACTAACATCAAGTCACTATATTTTTTCTATTGCTTTTTAACTGATGAAACACTGCTGTTTGTACCAGCCACCTATGTCAAATTTCGGAAAAATCTGTGTTCTCCAAGATGCTTTGAGGAGATAGTACAGGAAGGGGATAGGAATTATCTTCCTTGCCTTGTTTATCTAGTAGAATGAGGTTTTTTATGGGAGGGAAAGCATTGTGTTTTGTATGGATATTCCCTTTCCTAATTTTGATCTGTGACCATCCTCACACCTTGTGTCCCTTTCCATGAATAATATTGTTGATCCTTTTTCTCGTGCTATGGGGCCTTACATGGAAGACACAAAACTATAACACAAAACACAAAAAAACCTAAGCATGTAGACAACAATGACCTGGTAGACAAAAGGCTTTTGGCAAGGTACCTCACCAAAGAATCCTGAGTAAATTTAGCAGTCATGGGATAAGATGATGGTTTCTCTTATGGATTAAAAATTGGTTAAATGACAGGAAGCAAACAGCAGGACTAAATGGGAAGTTCTCAAAATGGAGGGAAGTAATCAGTGGGGTCCCACAAGGATTGGTATTGGGGCCGATACTATTTAATTTACTCATAAATGATCTTGAACTAGGGCTGAGTAGTGTAGTGGCCAAGTTTGCAGATGACATAAAATTATTCAGAAGGGTGACTGTGAAGAGCTCCAAAAGGACCTCCACAAACCCGGTGACTGGGCAACAATGTGGCAAATGAATTTCAATGCTGGTAAGGGTGAGGTGGTACACATTGTGACAAAAATCCCAACTCCAAGTATTGGCTAATGGACTTGCTGAGATGGGGAGGGGGGAGATCTTGGGGTTGTAGTAGATAGCTCAATGAAAGTGTCAACCCAGTGTGCTGCAGCAGTGAAAAAGGCAAACTCTATGTCAGGGATTATTACAAAAGGGATTGAAAATAAAATGGCCAATATTATAATGCCCTTATATTGTACAGCCTCATTTGGACTACTTTGTACCATTCTGCTCACCATATCTCCAAAAAGACATTGCAAAGTTGGAAAAGTACAGAGGAGGGCGACCAAGATGATTAGAGGGTTGGAACACCTTCACTATGAGAAAAGGCTGAAGAGTCTGGGATTTTTCAGTTTAGAAAAGAGGTGACAAAGGGGGGATATGATAGAGGTTTATAAAATTATGCATGGGGTGGGGAGAGTTGACAAAAAGAAGTTTTTCTCCCTCTCCAAAAATACTAGAACTTGAGGACATCCAGTCAGGCTGATGGGCAGTAGATTGAGGATAGAAAAAAGGAAATACTACTTTGCACAGAGAATTATTAAAATGTGGAATTCATTGCCAGAGGATGTAGTGATGGACACAGGAATAAATAGCTTTAAAAGGGAATTAGATAGGTACATGGAAGATAGGTCTATCTGTGGCTACTAGCCATGGTGACTAAGGGGAACCAAACCTCACTGAGGCACTAAACCTCTGAATCCCAGAGCCAGGAGGCAACATCAAGGAAAGCTCTCGGCCTCTATACCCTGTTGTTGGCCCTCCAGAGGAACTGGTTGGCCACTGTGTGAGACAGGATGCTGGACTAGATGGACCATTAGTCTGATCCCGCAGGGCTCTTCTTATGTTCCTATAAAAATCTGAAGGAGAAATATGTCTAGGCTGTGATCCAGATTTCAGTGTGCAAAGGGCTTCTTAATCACTTTTATGAGAAGGGAAACTTCTTGCTACGTTCTTAGGAGTGTTCCTGAATTTTGCTTTTAACAGAATGGAACCAGAAGCCATGTGTATTCTGGGACTCATGGACCATTTCACTCATGGTGTGAGTATTAGTAATACCCTACTACTTCCATCTACAAAGAGAGAATGCCTTTGAATGCAGGATTTTATGCCTGAAAGAAAGCAGATTGTTCTAAATTCATGCAGTTATAAATGTATTTTTATAATATTTCTGTATGTACCTTTGTTTTGGGAATACTGCACTCATTATCTACTTTTTGCAGCCAGCAACTGACAATATTTTTAATAATTGCCTTACTCTGCTTCATGGTAACTAAAGAAAATGAGAAGAAAGAGCCATTACTTTAGGCTTCTGAAACATTTCATGTGTTTTTAAAACATTTAAATCCCATACCTAATATTATGGGTTCTTTAAAGATAGTGATAGAAAGCAGAAGGTGATTACAGCATAATCTCAGCTGTCTTTACCAATGTTTCAAGCTTTATTCTCCCGATTTAAAATTTCAGGTCTTTGATATTCTAAACCTGTAGAATCAGACGAGACGGTTGGAGGAGGACGCCTTTGAGAGTACAGGTAATAACGTCTCTCCTGCTTTCTTTTTATTTAAATGCCACCTCGTACTTTTTCATATGTACACATACTTTCTCTACACCATCTTGCTGAAGCAATGTCTGAAAGGATTTAGTTGTTGTTGTTTTTTCTCCCGCTAGGGAAATGAACATTGAATCAGCTCTCTGTCTAATTTATTTTATCTTACAATGCAGAAAAAATTATAAGAAAAACTAAAAAAAAAACCTTATGAAATAATTTTTTGTGGGTTTTTTTTGCAATATAGCAATTAACGAAGCTTACCTGTCCAGTATGATGAGTGATGTTTTTGACATAAAGAAAAAATGTGTGAAGGGGGGATATCAATAAGGATGCTATCAAAATCAATGTGAATGTGTTTTACCACCAGGTTTACTTTGCCAAGGTTTGGAGGTTAAGAATATTCTGCAGTGCTGAACAGGAAAAATACCGTTAAAAATTTCTGAAGAATTTCATGTATGGCTGTGTCTTTTGTACAAAATTTTAGTTTTCTAACAGTAGGAGTATGTAGTCTGTTTTTGTTCTTCAGTCTAGCAGAATACAATTAATACCTTTTTCAACATTATTTTTGCTCCAAGTGCATATGAATGAGATATAATATATGTCTCCTCAAGCAGGTTCTCCAGAGAAGTGGCATATACTTTTTGCAAAAATATAAATAAATGTAAATGATGGTTAAAAAAATCTGGTAACAGCAGCAATAAAATCTTCCCAATCTCATTGCTGGTTTTTCCAGTGTGTTTCTTTCTTTTATATTGTTGACGAATTTGGGTCTCCCCACCACCACCCATGGAAAAATTCAGTGCAATATTTTAAAACTAAGATATTTAATTTGCACAATGGTGACTTGAAATTGGAATAAAAGATTTTTGAGTAGAAAAATCTGAAATAATTGAGTAGAAAACAATTACCCCCAAATAGAATTGTGTTGTCTGTGCATGTGCAGAACAATGCAGTTAGGAAGCCACTCCAGGCCCAATCTATATCTAACATTTGCTCCGCTGTCTATGGTAGCCATCTGCGTAGATTTATGGCCATTTTATGGCCATTCAGGGGTGACACTGCAGTCAGTATGCCATTGGCCTGGGGTATTTGAATGTGGTTTTGAGTGGCATCTTTTTTCTGTTCCAGTGTGGGTTTGTTAAAACAGTGGAGCAAATGCTAGATGCAGATTGGGCCCAGGTCCGCATCAATGAATCATGAATCACCCAGCCCCAGCTGCTTGCTAGTGTTCAACAGCAGCTACCCCTCAAAAGCCAGTGTCATACAGTGGTAAGAGAAAAGGAGGCAGGGAAAGATGATATGGGAGCTGCCAGGAGAAGGAACTAGCATGGGGAGGGAGATATAGGGGGAAGCAAGGTTCCCCAATATGTAACTGGGCCTGGCCCAGCTAAGCAGCAAGAACTACTCAAAGTTTTCCCATGGGGACACTGCTAGGGAGAAGAAAGGAGGAAGAGGGGGGCAGATTAAGGGAGATTGGGAAATTGGCTGGTGGGTGGGTGGGAAGGAATAAAGGAAGAAGAAAAGATGAGAGGCTATGGGGCATTCAAGGAAGGGAAAGAGGAAATAGTGGGGGAGGGAAAATAAGATGTCCCCCCACAAGTGTTTGTAGGTCCCAACTTGTTCTATATATTATCTGTATTTTAAACATGATTATCATTGTTTGACACCTTTGAAACCCTAAACTTGGTGGACAGGTAACATGCAATGTTATATGTATGGATGGATGGACGGACAGACAGATGATGATGAAGAAGATGATGATGATAGATGTTTTATGTAATCAGAAGACCAAGACTATTTAGGCTTATGCAACTTCTATCTATAATACAAAGCCAGTGGAGAAGAAACTCTCCAGCCAATCTGAAGGAAGTCCAACAATTTCACCTTGGTCCCTGAAAAGTGAACAGGTAATACCACATTATAATGATCTTGTAGGTGGAAGGGTCAGCAGCTGCAGAAGCAATGGCTACCAGTAGAGGAACCCATTCTGCATCTAGCATTCACTCAGTTGATTTACTAAACCCACACTGGAACAGAAAAAGATTCAGCTCAAAACCACATTCAAATACCCCAGGCCAATGCCATACTGACTACAGAGTCACCCCTGATGAGCCATAAAATGGCCATAAATCTATGCAGACAGTACCATAAAACCGAGAGATCAAAGGAAGTGAAACCAGCATGCAGTGCGGAGGCTACCATAAAATCCAACGATCAAAGAAAGTGAAAGTGGCATGCAATGTAGAGGGGAATTTCTGTTCCAACATGGATTGAGATGGGCTGCACAAGGCATTTGGCACACAGAAGCCTCATGCTCCATTTTGAATGACAAAAGGCACACCCCAGCTCATGAAGCAGGGAAGATCAAAAGCATTTGTGAATACCCCCATTTTTTGAGATAATGCTCTTGACTTGATATTTTGACATTAGCCAGGCATGTTGCTACTGAGAATGAAAGTGGAGCTTTATGAATCTTTTCTGAACTTTTTTCCTCCTGAGATCTGTACTTCCATCACTATCCTTCTTGTGAAATGATCACAGGAATTTGCCATGGAAATCCAGAGAAATCTGAATTTTGTCAACATCCCTGATTCTCAGCCTAAAAATCACTCCTGATTAATTTAACAAAAGCTGTAGGAAGGCTTGTAGGTTGCTTTTCAGGGCTCGTGGTATTTCAATTAAATTAATTTTATTCTCTCTTCTCTAAAAGGTCAAGAGAGCATCAAAACCCCACAATAATTTCTAAATGTACTTGTACACATAGGTTAACCAGCACAAACTTCACAAACTTTCAAGCAGTTCATGGCGGTTTGTGAATGGATACATTCCCAGACAGACTGTCTCTGCTCAATCTAATTGTTTGCCAAACTTCAAAGCAGGGGGGGGGCAGAACTTAGAGGGCATGTAGAGGAGCAGCCAGGGGAAGTCCCCTGCAACTTTGATGTCTCTAGCTTGCACAGAATCTATTCTGTACATTCCTGGACCTGTGCCTGTAAAAATGACCATCTGTCATTTCCCTGGAAAACACTTTCCTGGGGACAGCTTCAGGGTGTGTGTGTAACTTGGACTCCGTAAATCCAATCCTCAGCAAACTTGGAGGGCAGGTAGAGGACAGTCATTTGGAGATACCCTGCAAGCTTGCACAGGATCTATTCTATACGCTCCTGGACTTCCTGAACCTGCACCTCTCAAAATGACTGCCTGTCATTTGCCCGGACAGCACTTTCCTGGTGGTATTTTACTTGGTGGGCCATAATTCAGACCCCATAAATCCAATCCCCACCAACATTGGAGGTCAGGTAGAGGATTATTAGCCAGAGACCCCCTGTGAGCTTGGTGTTTCTAGCATACAGGGGGGGGGGCATTCTATTGCTTCAGAAACCTCATGAACCAAACCAGTTCATTTGGAGGCTAAAAGTTCATGATGGTTCATAGTTCATGAACTGGGCATGCCATGAACCAAACCAAACCACATTTTCCCAGTTCATGCCCATTCCTATGTACGCTCATTTGGGGAGGGTCCCTCATCCCATACCATTTACAGAATTGTGCCAAGAAGCAAACCAGCACTGAAAAGTTATTCTATGTGGTATACTACTAATATTTAATTGTATTAAGGCATAAACATGTAACAAGTTTAGAGATCATAAAGTTAGAGATCATAGAGCCTCTGGCTCTAATCTTTGAGATGTCCTGGAGTACTGGTGTTGTGCCAGAAGACTGGAAAAGAGCGAATGTTGTCCCGATCTTCAAGAAGGGAAAAAAGACAGGCCTGTCAGCTTGACATCAATACCTGGGAAAATTCTAGAGCAGATTATTCAACACTCTGTCTGTGAGCACCTTGAATGGAATTAGTTAATTGGTAGTAGCCAGCATGGGTTTATCAAGATTAATTCAAGCCAGACCAACCTTATTTCCTTTTTTGACAGAGTTACCAAAATGGTTGACTCCGGCAATGCTGTGGATATAGTGTATCTAGATTTCAGTAAAGCATTCAACAAAGGTTCTCATTATATCCTTGAGGATAAGCTGGTTAAGTGTGGGCTGGATGGTGCAACCGTTGGATGGATTCATGGTTGGTTGAAAAATCATACCCAACGAGTGCTCGCAAATGGCTCTGCGTCTACATGGAGGGAAGTCTCGAGTGGAGTGCCACAGGGCTCAGTCCTAGGCCCGGTGTTGTTCAATGTTTTTATAAATGACCTGGAGGAAGACATAGAGGGGATGCTTATCAAATTTGCAGATGACACGAAGCTAGGTGGGATTGCTAATTCTGAAGAAGACAGAGTCAGGATTCAAAATGATCTAGATAGGCTGGAACAGTGGGCCGAGACAAAATGAATTTCAGTAGAGAGAAGGGCAAAGTCCTACACTTAGGTACAAAAAATCAAAGGCACAGATATAGAATGGGAGGGACTTGGCTTGACAGCAGCACATGTGAAAGGGATCTGGGTGTTCTGGTTGATCACAAGCTAAATGTGAGCCTGCAGTGCGATGTGGCTGTGAAGAAAGCTAATGCAATCTTAGGATGCATTAACAGAAGCATTGTGTCCAGATCACAGGAGGTGGTAGTTCCACTCTATTCTGCTATGGTCAGACCTCACCTGAAGTACTGTGTCCAGTTTTGGGCACCACATTTTAGGAAGGATGTTGACAAGCTCAAGCATGTCCACAAGAGAGCAACCAGGATGGTAAGAGGGTTAGAATCCAAGTATTATGAGGAAAGGCTGAAAGAGTTGGATATGTTTAGCCTGGGAAAGAGAAGGCTTAGAGGGGACATGATTGCAGTCTTCAAGTATTTGAAGGGCTGCCATGTAGAAGATGGAGCGGATCACTTCTCTCTTGCTCCGGATTGCAAGACTAGATCTAATGGGTGGAAATTACAAGGGAGTAGTTACTGGCTAAATATCAGGAGAAACTACCTAACTGTAAGAGTGGTTGAGCAGTGGAACAGTCTGTCTCGGGATGTGGTGGCTGCTCCTTCACTGGACGTTTTCAAGTGGAGGCTGGACGACCACTTTTCGGGTATGTTGTAGGTATGTAGGGCTATCTTTCAGCTATGCTCCTGCAGAGTGCAGGGGGTTGGACTAGATGACCTGCAAGGTCCCTTCCAACTCTAACATTCTATGATTTTGTGACTAGAAAATCAAAATACTCTTAAGAGAGTATTTATATGAATAATTTTCTACGGTATAATTACATCTCCAGTTAACCACCTTGCTCCTCAAACAGTAGTTTGCATTAACTCCATCAGTGGTCAGTGGTTTTCAGTTTCCAGAAGGTACTGAGATGAAGCCCTGACCTGGATAACCCAGACTAGCCTGATCTTGTCAGATCTTGGAAGCTAAGCAGGGTCAGCCCTGGTTGTCTTTTTGATGGGAAACCACCATGGAAGACCAGGGCTACTTTGCAGAGGAAGGCAATGGCAATCCGCTTATTAATGTCTCTCACCGTGAAAACCTTACAAGGTCACCATGTCAGCTGCAACTTGACAGTGAAAAAAAATGAGAGGAGAGATGAGGCTCTAATGGTATTAATTTGGTATAACTTGGTTGAAATGAGTGGAGTTTAAAACTTCTACAGTCAAGCACTGAACTAGAGCTATTCAGGATGCTGACAGTGTACTCATGCTATTTGCTTTGGTCATTGCACAGCTTCACTTCATGAATTCAAGTTGCTGAAATTAATATATTTTTAAAATGACACATTGCAGTGAAAGTTGTATTGATTATACCATATGGACAAAGTAATATGTGTCTAATTGTTTCATGGATTAAGAATGAATTTGTTCTCATCACTCAAGGCTTTTGTTAAAATAAAATAGAATAAGTTAATCAATTTTGTGATAATAGCTTTCAAAGCAGCTAGTGTATTTGACTTTTTTAAAAAAATGTGTCAACAGAATGGTACAAGGAGAAAAAGATACATTGGAAATAGAAAGGGAAGGGTAAAACAGTATTGATTAACTTCATAACTGAGCTGAGTTTGCCTAGTAAGGACAACTACCCGGAAATTAGAAAAGTTATTTTTAAGTGCTAAAATATTGTTAAATAGTTTATGAATATCAGTTACTACAATTTACTAAGCATGTGAAATTCATCTTTTCAGTGGGCATGCAAGATATTGGGCTAGCTCCAAAGCAGGAAGGGCTTCTACTCATACAGGAGGGGAATGTCCATGGAATATAAACCAATTTTTTTTGTATTTAAGTAATAGAGTATACCATTAAGATCAGCATCACTTTGTTGAACTTAAAGGCAATTCAATATTCTATCTGTTTATTCTGCCTTTCTTCCAAAGAGATCAAGTCAGCATATGCCACACTGTACCTTTTGACCCCATAACAGTACTGTGAGGTCAGGTAGACTGAGAAATATTATCTGGCTCAGGGTAATCCATTGAACTTCATGGGTCACTGGGGATTTGAACCCAGATCTCTGCCTTCCTAGGGCCAATTTATAAGCTACAAAGTCATTGTGCTTCTGAAATGGGGATAGTGATACAAGGAATCTCAGTCAGTCAATTAGTGGGAGTTTTGTGCCCCCAAGACCCATGCATACCCTTTTCTCTTCCCACAGAAAAGGGCACTGATTTCTCATACTTCTTTCTGCTGCTTTAAGAGCCTCATGCAGCTGCTGATAGTTCTGTTATGAAATTTGGTGCAACCACATAAGGCATGTGATTTCAGAAATGGAGCCAATTTTGAGCCTTGGTAACTCAACTGATACTCCAGCACTTTTGTTCAGAAAATTTCCAGGAAATGCCAATTGTATATTAACTTCTCATTCAGGCTCATCCATAAGAATGAACATCCTATTTATCTTCTTCCCAATGAAGAAATAAATCTCCACAATACTGATGTCCCTGTTGATGTTGATCAATTATAATGGAGGACAGTCATGGAAGTTCCATCTACATACTCATGCCGAGTTCAAAATAAGACACACTTGCAGAGCAAACAGACAAAGGAGAACATAAGTGTTCTTTTAAAGAGTGATCGTTTTTTTTCTGAAAAGTAGTTTTGAACCTTCATTAGTATACTCAGGAAAAATTACTTTAATGTCTACAGAGTAGAGATTAAAAGGAGATCTGCTGCAGAAAATATAATGAATTTACACTCTTAACATTTATTCTTCAGTGCAGAAGATACATTACTCTACATTATGCTTATATTAGACTTAAATAAATGTCATTATGAAAACACGATTAGAGGAGAGCAGTCTAATTTGAAAACATACAGTGCTTATATGAATATTTATAGTAAAGAGCTTCTGGGATGATATGTAGTTATACTTTTGGATAATTAAATACTAAAGTACATTAAAATACTGTAAGGGGTCTGATTTAAGACCAGAAAATCAATTGAATTCAAAGCTGACATTTCAAAACTCATCCTCTTATAGAAAGCTTTTACCATTTGTGTCATGGATCTGTAATCTTGAAGATACAGATCAGACCATGATGTTTATGTACAATAGAATATGACAGGGGCAAAGTAGGTACCTTATTCTGAATGCTGACAAATGTCCATTTCCACCCCCATTTAAATACCATGAAATTTAAGTACTTTATCCCCCTATCTCCACAAAGAACATTATTTGGCAGAACGGATTATTTTGTAGTTCTCATGCAGAACTTTAATAAATCATTGTGGAATTTCTTTATTCAACAAACTAGTATTTTGGAACTTCCACAAGATTATGCAATGCAGTAATAATCTTTCTCATTTGTTGGGCCATTAATACTGAAATCAATTTTGTGTCAGGAACCTCAAAGTTTTAACAAGGATCCTTAGGCTGATATCCAACTTGGTGATTCACCAGGTGTGCTTACGCCTCAGAGATTATGCAGGATACAAAGAAGTGCTGGTGTGCACCTAGGGGTGTGCCTTTGCCATAAACCAAGCTGGAAAAATACCCCCAAAATACCTTACCAGTATTTGGGGGGTATTATTTAAACCGAATACAAATTCAAAGAATCTGATCATCTACCAGTATAGCTAAGCCCATACTGGTACCCAAATAAAAGATGGATTTTTTTGGCTTTTATTCGGGTATATTCAGCTGCACTGAAGAAGAGCCAGCCTGAGCTGAGGTGCTGTGGAGCTCTCAGCTGGGGTTGGCCTGGCTCCTCTTGTAGCTCGGTTTAAACCAAGCTGCAAGAGAAGCCAGCCCAAGATCAGCCAGGGCAGTGGGAGCTGAGAGCTCCATGCCATCTCAGCTGGGGCTGCCTGGCTCCTCTTGCAGTTTGGTTTAAACTGAGCTGCAAGAGGAGCCAGCCCCAGCTGATCCTCTCAGGTATGTGTGCAGCAGTGAGAGACCTCCCTGCCACATGCAGATCCTGGGGACAGCTTCTCCTGCAGCACCGTTTACACCACACTTCAGGGAAAGCCAAGCCAGCCCCTGGATCGGGCTGGCTTAAAAAAAAAAAAATCAGCATTTTTCTTCTCAGGTCTATTGGACCTGAAAAATTTGGGATTTCTGAAAAATCCTGGATCTGAATACCAGTATTGGGATCCAGGATTTTTTTTGAAAATACTTGATTTTCTTTGGGCCCAATAGACCTGAACTGGAAAATGCTGATTATTATTTTCTTGCACACTCCTATGTGCAACACTGACCTTTGCCATTACTGGATTTATACACATACTTATGAAGCTGCCTTATACCTAACCAGACCATTGGTCCATCAAGGTCAGTTTTGTCCACTCAGACTGGCAGCAGCTCTCTAAGGTCTCATGTAAAGAAAGGTATTTTATCTCACCTATTGCCTGGTCCCTTTAACTGGAGATGCCAGGGACTGAACCTGGGATCTTCTGCATGCCAGGCATGTGCTCTACCACTGAGCCACGGCCACTGCCAAAGAGACTGGATTTGTCCAGCCCAGTATAGTAGCACCCTGGTCTTTTAATATGGGCTGCTGGAAAAAGAAGCAGTGTTCTGAGTCTCCAATTCTAGATTTATATACAGTCATCCATGCCCCTGACAAAATCTCACACATATCACAAACACAAATATTTGGTATGTGAGTCTGAAACTTCATTCCTTTTTTTGACCTTCATACTGTCAGTTTAAGCCTTTTGTGCCATTTTTACTTCTAAAGATGAATGTTGCTTAGATCTTCTACAGCAAGAAATAATAATTGAAACTGACAGTGTGTCAACGTAATGATAGTCAATTGATATGACCACATCAGCATGTACATTTGCCACCCCTTCTGAGACTTGGCTGCTGAGCTGGGGCCAAGCATAAGAGTTCAAGGCTCTCACTTGCTAGAGAAGGGGGCAAAGAGTTTGCCATTACTTGTTGCCATCTTGGATTTAGTGTTATTGCCCTCTTTTCTATGTGTTTTCAACAGTATTTACTGTATCTTATTGGAATGTGTTTTTCTCCCACAGTCAGAGACAGGATATTCAAGCTGGAGACAGGATGCTCAGAATACATTTGTAGTGCTCTATGGCCTGGTCTACTCATGCAGCAGAATGAGGTGGTAGAATTATGAAGTGGAAGAATGAGCTGTACCATTCCAAACAGAAGATAGGTAAGAACCAGTGATTTGACCCACCAGCTTTTCTGCTGGCATAAAAGAGTGGGTGCAGTCCCCTTTGACCATGTAAAAGGCTATGCTGGGGATTATGGGACCTGCGTGGACAAAGGTCATGTGGGCTGAAGACTGTAGTCAGGAAGGGTGGGTGAGACTGAGTGAGAAAGCTGGCTGGATCCAAACCATGTCCCTCCCACACAGAATTTTCATGCAATAATAATATTAGCACATTGTGTAGGAAGGTTACAGGCTAGCCTTTCACATATTATTCTAGTTTTTCACGTGGGGAATTATTATAATGTAGAACTGTGAAGGAAAACCTTCACCTGTACACTAATTTGGTACAGTCTTTTCTAACTTCTCAACATTATTGTTGTAACATTAATACCAGGTTTTGCTGCTTCTGAATTCCAGGCCCAAGTCTATCTTCAAACTTCAGGCACTTAGGTTTCCCCAGTGAGAGGCAAAGGAGTAATCAGTATTATGATATTTTAAGTCCATAGAAAGACTGACAGAATTTGGAATGACTTAAAACAACAGCAATATTAACAGCAACTAAAGCATCTAGTACAGCAAACTCTGTGTTCTAGAACAAATTAAGATCATGTGATCTTAGGGCAAGTCCACAAAATACTGATTCCTTAACACTGTAAAATAAAAATAATTTTAATTTTTTAATTTTATTTATGTTATTTATAGTCCCCCTTTCTCACAGGGACCCAAGGCAAATTACATGTCTCTAAATTGTAAATTCTGTCACTACAAGTAATAGGTATGAGGAGGAAGCAGGAGGAATAGAACAGGGAAGTGGAAAAGAGTCAAGATTGAAGGTTTTCTACCAGTAATCGAGTTGCACATATTTCTTACAGCTTCTTACATATCTTACATATTTTACACAGAAGATAGGTTTAGACCACTAGTGTTTTGTTTTGTTTTTAGGCTGATAGAATGCTCTGGGGAAAGGAGGGGGGTTAAATAGAATCAGAGACAAACCTGCGAATGTGGAAATAGCCTTTGTTCTCACCTTGAGATTTAATTCCTTGTACTTAAAATTTGCGGAGGAGGCTAAAATCCTGAAAGGTTAAGTCAGATCTTGAGACTTAAAAGCAAGACATCTTCTAGAAGACTGCCCTGTCAGTACAAGTAGTTAAAGCATGCTTTCTGTTTTGGGGTTTTTTAGTTGGGCATAGAAACATTAAATAAAAAACATATACGTGTTGCATGCCTCTTTTGAAGGGCTCATGTGTGTATAAATCATTCTTCTCCTTTAAAACCACACACTGTAGAAAAGGTGGTGCCCTGGTATAGTCTCACATACCTAGACCAAAATTATCTCATGCCTGAGTCTGTCTTTGTAGTGTGTGATTACTCTAGAAGTGGCTGCATTATTGAATCAATGTAATGCTGGAGCAATGGTGGCCATGGTAAAGAGATAAAGTGATGCAAGTAGGGAAACAATTATGCTAATGTCACTGTTAAACATTTCAGCATGCTCAGTTCAGGCTTGATGTCTGAGAAGGCTATGCTCATGGTTTGCGCGTTTAAGAAATGTGCTATGCCTTCTCTCTAGCCAATTTCCACTTCCTTTTTTCTTTTTTGCTCATTTCTTTCTTAACTCAAATCAAAACCTTTCTCTCACAAACTTGCGAAAATTGCTTCAGTGATGCCTTGGTCTTTGTCATCATATCCTACTGAACGTTCTTCCCCAGAGTGACACACCAAGGAAAGAAAGATGGACCATGGGAGCTGGATGTAGGAACGTGGGGGATTTACAGCCTGAGCTATCATAACAATTCTGTCTCTCTAACTGGATTTGAATCAAGCACAGAAATGACTGTGATAGGAACATTCGCTCAAGAAAAATGCCTTTTTGGGAAACTGTGCTGTAGAGTATTGGGTCTCTTAAACAAGGCAATGGGTTCCTTAACCTGGAAAAAGTAGAGCACACAAATGGAAAATTCTCTTGAGCTGACTTTGACCTAGTGTGCAAAGTGACAATGATGATCTTGTTTCACATCTTTACTGTCCTTGAGGACTTGGTAGATGTTTGATCTTGATGCTCTTTGTCCCCCTGGCTCTTAAACAGTGAGTGCATGAGGATGGATAAGTCAGAAGTAGAGTCATTCTTGGTAATGACCCCAGATCTGAATGCTGTGCTGTTTAAATCCAAATTCTATATCCACACTCAATGAAGATGTTTACAATTTAATATCAATGAGACAAGGCCTCAGAGGCTTCTCATAGAAGCTGTTTTAGAATTTTGAAATAGACCTGCCTCACTTCTGTTTTTCCCCATTCACAATGAAGGGGACGGTGGGGGGGGAGAACCTGGACTGAATTCTATGGCTTAACTTTCTCTTCCCAATAGAGTGGTAGGAAAATAAACTTTAGATTCTCAGGTGGAAAGGAGCTACCTATTTGTGGAGAAAGGGAAGGAAAGCTTCTGCATCTTGGATAAGACTGGAAAAGATAGGTGCTTATCCTGGAGTTTGAGAAATGCTCATATTTCCATAAACATGCAGAGCAGAAAGAATGCTGAATCTTTGTTTCTGTGGTAACATATAATAGGATTGAGTTATGTGTATAATGTGATTTTTGCATCATTCCCCAAAATCACAGAAGTTCAAATCTTGAGAATCTCAGCTTCATTTTAAAAACACATCAGCATCTAAACCTCATTGCTAAATTGTTGAGTGGAAAAGGTGTTAATGATGTTTAAGAATCTCTTATCCATCAGACCTTTTATTCTTGCTAAAAGGGGGCACAGGACAGATTCTGTCACCACTAGAAGAATTAAGGGGAAATTTTTTAAAAAAGGAGTCTCCTGTACCCGAGAGTTTCCTCTGGCAAGTTTTCCTACAGAATGTAGCAATTTGGGTCATAACTCATATTCACGTTGACAGCTAATTTGCAGCCTAATGAAATTCAGAACTGAAAAGATAATAAACCCTAAAAACAGGGATTGTAAATGGAAATGCTGTCAGACCTTTTGGTTTTAATAGCAGAGAAATTGGGCACAACTGCTAAAATAACAACACTAATTTTAATTTGATGATTTGAGCCTGGATGAGCTCATTTATCTTCTGTAAACATGGTCCTTCTATAGGACTAATATCTAAATAAAAAGCCATCCATTTTAAGGTTATATATGTTTGTGTATCTTTCATGGGCATTTAATGCACTATGTTTAAATGAAAGCTGTCCTAATTATATAAGAATCCACAGACCATGTTTTGCCAATTTAATAACTAGAAAATCCAAGCCAAGCTCCCTGCTTAATTTAATTTAATTCAGGTGTCTAAGGCTAGCACATACTGACGTGAGCAGAAACAATGCAGAATAAACATTAGCAAAGATGATATGGACGCATGAGGTGCACAGAAGAACTGTCCAGCACTTAATGTTTGTGTAATGTGCAACCCTCTTATGCATCAATTTGTCCAGTTCCAGAATCCAGTCTTGGGGGCCATTTTTAGGGCTTCAGTGCCACAGACTTAGATCTCAGGACTATCAGCATATTTGAGGGCTTCTTCTGACATTTACATATATTCTTGCTTGTAGTAACTGCTGCACATATGAATAAGACATGGGAGGTTATAAATGGGCTTTAACAGCTTAACTACATTTTATATTTAGCACATTGTTAAATCCCATGGTATTTTTTAAATACAATATCTTTAGACAGCTGAGGTTCAGGACTAGGGGATCAGAAAGGGGCCTTGCTCTCAGATATATGCAAGTATAGCCAAACAGCTGCACGGAGCTCCTATCTGCACACTACTTCATGCGTCTATGCATAAAAGTGGTTCCAAACCACATGAATCAATCAATGCATGAACAAATATCTCTGCAGACATCTAATCCTGCAGATGTTTGACTATATTTAATGTACGTAGGTCCTGGGGTACAGCCTTCACAATTGGAGATGGGCACAAACCAGTTCACAAAGTAAAGTTCATGAATTTTGGCCCATTCATGGTTTGTGATGTTCATGGAAGGGCGACTGGCATGAACATTTCACAAACTTTGGTACTGTTTGTGGTGGTTCATGAATGGATACATTTCCAGACCTCTCCACTCAATTAAATTGTTTACAAAACCCCAAGGCAACAGGGGGTGAAATTCTCCAGCTTTAGAAACACCAATAGGAGCCCTCCAAAGCTTAACAGGCACTGCTGGCTGCTGAAAACAAAGTTCCCATTCTACTCTATGTGGTCAGAATGCTGTATAAATGCTCAGCTCCACACCCATTCCTCTGTCAGCTGTTGGCAGTTGCACAGCTAAAAGCAGACTAAAAGAGATCATTTCCTCCCGATTGTGCTCTCCTCTGATGGAGTTTGCGGTGCTAGGTGGACTCAGGACTCTGAGCCACCCTGTCTCTCTACTCAGACCAAGCAGATGGGCTTAGTTATGGGGTGCCTTGGCTGAGGACCAGTGTTCCCTCTAAGCTGAGGTAGTGTGAGCCAGCTCACAGTTTTGTAGCCTCCGGCTCACACATTTTTGTCTTAGCTCAGGAAGGATGGCTCCAGAGCAAACTGATTTATGCAGTAGCCAAATTGCTTGCTCACAACTTTAATGCCAGCAGCTCACAAAGTAGCATTTCTGCTCACAAGACTCCACAGCTTAGAGGGAACATTGCTGAGGACCCACATTTTATACCCTCCCTCCCTTCTGATTGTGAACACCTCTGTGCCATGAGAGTGGATGTGGGTGCAAAGGGTGCTCATGGTGGGGGAAGATGTCCTCCACCCCCTGCATCCCACGGGCCCTCATCCCCAGGCACAAACCCATCCTGCCCGCCCACTTGAGCCCACCCCTAGTAGGGCATCACCAGGCGTCTTGAAGCCTTCTTTCCCTGATTTGTTCTTGGGGCTCCCCACAGAGGCAAAAGAGTTGTTAGCACTGCCCAGAAACCAGTAGCTGCTAACACTCTTCGGAGAGGAGGACTCTGATAGCAGTGTTTCAGAGGGGGGGGGGGAAGCATCCTCCCCTTCCACACAACTTGTCACTGCTCCCTCTGTGGCCCCTCCCAGCCCAGTGCCAGAAAACAGCTGTCCCTCCTCCCAGCTTCTCCAATTCTGAGGCCAATTTCCATCCCACATTTTGGAAATATTTCTGTACCCTCCCCAGTGACCCCTGTGTGGCAGAGTGCCAGGTGTGCCATGCCCATGTCTGAACGTGCACAACCCCCCAACACTTGTCCTCCTCTGTCCTCTGCAGGCACCTGCAAAGGGTGCACTCCACTAAGTTTTTTCCAGGGGAGAGGGGTGGCCAATAGGAGGAAGAAGTGGCCCGCCCACTCCTTCTTAGCAAGGAGAAGTGGAGGGGGAACAGGATGCCCCTCCAAGAAATGCTCCCCATACTCAGGGTGCAATGGATGGGATACCAAGGCAGGCTACCCTCCAAGAGGTCAAAAGAGCTCAGTGGCGATGGTCAAGGCTGAGCTCGCCAGAGTGCAAGCAGAACTATGCACTTCAGGGCAGACCTCTGGAGCAGCCAGAAGCACTTCTACCACTCCGTCACTGCCCACTGGTGGCAACTAGAGGACCCCTCTGTTTGGATTCTCAGGGCATGGCCCAGACCCCAAGAAGGAACAGTCCTGCCAATGAGCTACAAAGTAGTTCTGTTCCATATGCAGAGGATGGATGCAGCCCACACAGTGCAAACTATCACTGCTGTGATACAGAGTAGCCTGAGGGAGTGGGTGGGTGGTGGCAAAATAGTTCGTAGCTACATGGTCATGAACACCAGCACCAACATGCTGGTAGCAGTGAAGGCTGTGTGCTTCAAGGCCTGTCACACATGCTTCACTTGGACTCTGAGAAGGGGCAGGAGAGGGAGCTGCTGCGGCTGCTGAAGTGATGAGTGTTTTATTAGTTGCCTTTCTTTAACTGCTGAGGAGGAGTAGGTGAGGTTACTGTGTGGGAGGACAGTGTTTGAGGGGGTGTGGGTGTGTATAACCTGTTGGATAGTGGTGCTTGTTTGAGGGAGTCTGGTTTCTGTTTGTCTCTTTTGCCTGGCTGTAACTGATTGCAGCTTTTAGCAGTTTTGCTTGGGGCTGACTGCTGGCCCCACCCTCTTCTGGGTGGGCCTTAATTATATTAGGTTCCTCCTTACCAGAGATGTAAGCTCTTGCACTGTGGCTCTTAGCCTGTAGGTCCTGCCTGGGGGCCCTATAGAAGGCTGAGTAACTCTTACATTCTATATTTGTTAAGTTAGTTTTTGCTT
Organism: Gekko japonicus; assembly: GCF_001447785.1. Taxonomy (NCBI): domain Eukaryota; kingdom Metazoa; phylum Chordata; class Lepidosauria; order Squamata; family Gekkonidae; genus Gekko; species Gekko japonicus. The sequence goes on from NW_015163122.1 coordinate 490,989, forward strand.
CTGCAAACCCTTCACAAGTAGTCTTGAGAGGCAGTTTGGCAGGGAAGTTATCAAAGAAGTGTCAGTTAAACTGAACTAATTTTTAAAAAGGATTGCAACAGCATGGCTGGTGAGGGAGCTGAGACAGTGACGTGCAAACTCTGTGTCATGGTCATATTCTTACCCAAGGGTAACAGCAATTACACTTGCAGCAAGTGTAAGTGGTAGCCATCCTGGAGGAGAAGATTCAGGGACCTGAGGCACGCTTGTCCACCCTCCAGTTTATAAGGGAAGGTAAAGAGTTCATGGACAGGATGCACGAACAGGGCTGGCTTGCTCACTAGGCATTTGCCTAGAGCGCGCCGACCCTTAGGGGTCCCAAAAGCCCTCTCCCTGACTAGGTGACTGCTAACTGCCACTGGAGGAGGCTGCCCAAGCCCAAGGTGGTGGCGCTGGTGGGGCTGTTGGGGGCCTCATGGGAAAAAACCGCCTGCCTGCCTTCGGGGCTTGGAAGCGGCACTACTCCCGGGTGAGTTTTGCCTCGCCTCGCTGGCCAATTGACTGCGCCGGGTGACACTAATTCAATAAGATGGGGCTAGGCTCCTTCTTCCTGGCCCGGCTGCCTGGCTGGGGGACTCGGCTCTGCCATGCAGAAGACCTGCCTCCTACAGGCCTCCACCCAAGAGCCAGGTTGCCCCCCCACCAGGGGCTTTCTCGGCCTGCCTGGAGTTGCTCACCCCTAGAAGCCCTGATGGAGAAGCGGCAGGTTGGCCCCTCCACCCTCCCTGCACGACTCTTCCTGCAGCCCAGGGGGGAACAGGGAGGGCCTCTGGGCTGCCCCCCCTCTCCAAAGGTGGCTTCCCCTGGCTGGGAGTTAGTTTGGGTCAGTTCAGAGACAGCACTCAGTGCGGCAGCATGGCTCTGGGAGTTCCCCGACTCCCCTGGCCTGTGTCTCCCTCCCATGTCTGCTGCCGGTGCCTGCCAGGTGGCCTTCACAGCCTGACCGGGGAGGGAGGGACCACCTCAGAGGACCCTGGCTGGGGGTGGGAGGGCCGTGCTGGAGGCCCCCTCGGCACCCGAAGCAAGGCCAAGTGCCCTTGGCAGGGAAGCAGTGAGCCCCGGGGATGGGCCAGGCCAGCAGCGTGCAGGGGAACCCAAAGGGCACCAGGAGGAGCCTTTGCAGGAGCCGGGCCTGGCAAGCGAACTGGACTGGACTGTCCTGGGGCTCTCTCCCCAGCTATGCAGCACTGCAGGCTGCCAACCCTGCTGCCGCGGCGGCCTGGAGCCCTGACGCTTTCTTCTCAGGCCGGACTTTTTCCGGGGGGGGGGGTGCCAGAAGCCTCCGAGGGGCCTTCTGACTGTGGGTGCGGAAGCCTAATTCCTCCTCCCGGAGACTCCTGCTAGAGTAGGTCTCAGGATCAGGTGACGAGGTTTGTGCAGTGGACCAAATGGGTTGGACTGGGGGGGAGAGCAAAGAGGAGGAGCCCAACCCAGCTGGTCCCGAAGTCCATGCTCATGAAGCCTTTCGCATCTGACAGGACCCGGGAAGCCCCAATGCATTTGGGAGGGTCTTTGGCTGAGGGAGAAGCCACTGCTCCCGTGGCCACCCCTTGTCTTTCTCTTTCTCTTCCCCCCCCCCCATCTGCCTCAGGATATTCAGATCTCTGATCGCCCTCCAGAAGCGCTTCCGGTCCCGAATTCACCTGCCCTCAGAGAGGGTCTTCGGCAGCTATGGAGGCGGCCTTGACAGATGGGGGGGAGTGACCGGGGAAGCTGCAAGGGGGGGCTGCTCTGGGAGGGGGCTCACAGTCACCAGGGCCTTCTCCCCCCCCCAGACCTCAAACCGGAAAAATCGATCAGCGCATGGGGGGGTAGGTGCCAGAAGGTATCCTCACCTAGTGAGCAAAAAAAACTGGGACCGGCCCTGTGCACGAATAACTCCTGAGCGGGCAACAGGAGGAGGAGGAGGGAATGGTATCTCAGCAACTGGAGGAGTACCCGACACAGGAGGATGGCACATGGAAGAATGTAACCCACAGGTTACATTCTAAGCCTACTTCTAGGCCAGACATGGCATGGACACAAAGAGGGTGTTGGGGGACAAGAGATAAGGGGTAAAACCCACCATAAACTGCCACAAACAGCACCAAAGTTCATGGAATGTTTGTACTGGGTGCCCTTCCACAAATGTTGCTTCACAAACTGCAAACCAGCCAAAATTTGTGACAAACCTTAGTTTGTAACCCAGTTTATGGCCATCCCTAGCAGCCATTTCTGCCAAGCTTGCCCCCCCACCATGGGGGGCTCTGGTGGGGCAGATTGTGTGACTCAAAGGCACTCTCTGCCTTTTCTGGACAGAACCGGCAAGGCAGGTCCAGCCTGGCTGGCCAGGACCAGGAGTAATATTGAGCACCTGTTGCTGCCTCCTACTGTGCAGCTCCTGGCATACAAGAAGCCCTGGGGGGGGGGACTGCTGAGCCAGGCCCATGACCTGATTCTTGAAGGAATGCCCCCCCCCCAATTCTGCATCTGCCTTTCTATCCCATGGACTTCAGACTTCAGGCTGGAGGCTCCTAAAATGAGCAGGAAGGGAACTGCATGCCAGCACCATGCTTCCCAAGCTGGCAGGCTCCAGCTGGCAATCCTCCTGTTGCACACAGGCCACAATCATTCTCTCTGCTTGCTCTCCTTGCCTGTTCCCTTCCTTGCCTTTCATTTTATCATGACAAGAGAGAAAAGTCACTTCTGGTGGGATGCTTGAAACTGCAGGTCTGCAGCAACCCTGTTCAGGAAGTTGGCACCAATCCCAGGTAGGATTTAATTCCCACATTTCTACTCTCCACCTCCTCTTGCTCCTTCTGTTTCCCTTCTTCTCCACTCAGCCACCATCCCCTTTGTCACCCCCCAAGCATGACCTGGACAGCAAAGACAGTGACAGCCTCCCGCCAGCACTGGCTCTCCAAAAAGCCTGTTCCACAATACAAAGGTTAGGTAATAATTGTGGTTATTTTTCATGGTGCCAATAAGAACGGAAACAGGCAAGGCAAAAAAAAAATTACTCTGTATAGATGTTGGAGCTTTGTAACACTCCAAATCCTATTCCTCCCTGCACTTCATTCTCTTTTAATACTACCTGGCTCCTGGGTTGTTTGAGCCCACAATTCTGAGGTACTCCCTGCAACTGACAAAGAAGAGAAAGAGAGAGATTTCAAAACTGAGCAGTGAGAAGAGCAAAGAAAATTTAATATGCAATTGGAACATCCATGTTTAATGAAGGAGACAGAATCAGTTGTTGTTTTATTGCCCTTTTCTTTCCTTTTGGCTCTGACAGGCAGTATGAAAGGCATCCCCCTCCACGATGATTGCAGTGATGCCATTTTCCCCCCCTCTCTTCCAAGTTTCTCAGAGGTTGGCCATCAATTTAGCTGGAAAAGTTAATATATTTATGACTGAGGTTCACAGGAAATAAAAACCGTCTCTGTTCTGCAAAAGAAGCCAAACATTAAAACAAAAGGAAGACTTTCTCTCTCTCACTTCACACCTGTCTCTGTGCCTTGTTTGTTTTCCCACACGCCCAGCTTGTAAAAGTTTGAGCTGTATGGCACCCCACCCAGCCCTCTTTGGCAGTATGAAAAGAACTGCTTTGGTGTATCAAAGAGAAACGGAAACATTTAAGGAAGAAACTCAATTCAGAGAGATCAAAGTACTGTAATGTGTTAATCAAGGGAGAGCAAGAGGATGAAGGGGAGGCTTTTTCTTACACTTGAATCAACATAAATGGCCCTCTAAATTATTTTCTTTACTTATACCCCACCTTTCTCCCCAGTGGGGACCCTACATGGCTTACATCCTCACAATCAGCCAGCCTCCAACTTGCCCTATTTGGGCAAGATAATAGAGAGGGCAGTGGCGAGTCAGTTACGGGGCTTTTTGGATGACGCTTCCATCCTAGATCCCTTCCAGTCTGGCTTTTGCCCAGGTCACAGGACAGAGATGGCACTGGTCACCCTCACAGATGACCTCCAGAGGCATCTGGATCAAGGTGGATCGGCAGTGCTGTTGTTGTTGGACCTGTCAGCAGTGTTCGATGTGGTCGACCATCAGCTACTGACCCACCACCTCGCTGACGCTGGAATTCAGGGGCTGGCCTTGCAGTGGCTTGTTTCCTTTCTCCAAGGTCGGGGACAAAGGGTGGCACTTGGGGAACAGGCTAGGTTGTCGACAACCAGCACCAGGGCTTTCTCGGTCACAGCCCCACTCTGGTGGAATGAGCTCCTGAAGGAGATCAGAGCCCCGTGGAACCTTTTACAGTTTCACAGGGCCTGTAAAACAGAGCTCTTCCACCAGACTTTTCGGGGCTGCCACCATCACCAAGAGCTGATGACTAACAACGAAATGAGAGAGGGCCCTGGATCCCTGGAATTTTCACCAACAGCCCAAAGGGCATCAACCACTGCAAGGGCAATTAAAAATGAAGACAGTGAGCTGTGAGCTAGGAATATTGAATAATGGTTGCCATCACCAAACTGATGACAATGACTAGCACTTTATTATGGTTGAACTGTTTTAATTGCAATCCATGTTTTAATGCAACTTATTTGTTTTATGTACTTTATCTGTTTTTATGTAAACCATCCTGAGCTGGCTTTGGCTGGGAGGGCGGGGTAGAAATTGGAGAAATAAATAAAATAAATAAATAAACATCCCTGTGAGGTAGGTTAGGCTGAGAGGGTGCAACTGGTCCAAGGTCACCCATCAAGCTTCCCCAACAGAGTGGGATACAAATCTCCCAGATTCTAGCCTAACACTCCAAACAGTATACCACTGGCTACTGGGGTAATTTTAAATGGGGGGAGGGGGGAGGAGAAATGAACTCAGAAGGAGGAATCTAGCATTAAAACAGTCCCTCTCTCCCAACCCCTATACAACATGTGAAAGTCTTGGACTGCTGTGAGGAGGAGATAAAGAGATGCCACGATTACAAGGCCTTTGTATTCTACTGCAGAATCCTACACCATGCTCAACCATACTATTGCGCTTTTGCCTTCTGAAGTAAAACCTATTCCCATTAACACATTATCACCCACAGACACCTTCCATTGTAGCTGGCTTGGAGAAAATCAGCTACTTCCTATTTTACCCTCATATTATAACTGTTCCCTCCTACTTGTGCTCCTCATTGAAGAATCCTTGTTATTGGGTATGTTATGGGGGGGGGGGATTCCACTACAGGAGTGAGCTCTGTGTGCCCCTTTTACTGGGAAATGACACAGTAGAATATGACATGAAGGCAGCCCCATAGCTAGACCTTTTTGAGGCGGGGAGGCAAAGAGGGGGCATCTTGGTGAGAGGGAGGCACCACAACCAATGGCAGAGGGAGAAAAGGGGCAAGCCAGCAACCTGGACAGGTGCCAAAACATTCCACCTAAAGCTTTTGCAAATACATGACTTAAACTAGGTGCTAAAGTATCCCCCCTCAAGCTTTTGCAAACATATGTTTTAAACTTGGCGTGAAAGCATTCCCACTGACACTTTTACAAACACATCTTAAATTCAGTGTGAAATCATTGCACCTTTTGCAAACAAGCTCCGATGCCCGTTGCAGCCCCACCAATGCCCAGACGGCAGATGCAAGGCACAACACCAACCCTTGGCTCCATCTTGCTGGTGGCCTTGGCCCCACTGGGCAAGCCACAATGGCAGATGATGCCCCGCCACACCCCCTAAGGCCAAGGGACCACTTGCCTTGGATACCCACCCAGCTGAGGGCCTGAGAGTGGGAACAGGCCCTACAGCAGGGAAGCCGGAGGAAAGCACCGGGGCTGGAGGAGGTAGAGGAGCAGTGCAAACCCGGCCAGGGAAGCATGCCCAAGTCAAGGCTGAAAATGGAGCCACTTGGACGTGCCCAGAGTCAGCAGCCAGTGGGAGAGGCTACCCTAACCCGGGAGAGCTGCTTACCTCGTCTGTGGGTCCCAACGCAGTGGGAGGAAGCCGCAGGGAACAGACTCAGCTCCACCGCAGCCCCAATGCTGATGACAGCAGTCCACTACAGGGAGGGGTGGGGCACAAGACAGAGGTTTAAAAAGAGGAAGGAGAGAGCACCAATGGGAGGCAAGGGGGGAGTGACGGACACATGGGGTGACCTGTGGGAGGTGGGAGGGAGGACCCAGGTGTTGGCAGAAGGGAATAAACGAGAGGGTGGAACCCAGAGCCAAGGAGGAGTAGAGTGGACTGTGAGCTGGCCGTCAAGAGAGAGAGAGGGCCTGAGTCCCTGGGGAGAGAGGGCAGTAGGAGTGGTGCAACTCCGTCCCACCTCCCAATTCTGAGGCTCACAGGAGAACCCTGTCTGGCAGACCCTTCTGTTGATCCTGAGGGAAAGAAGGGTGGAGCCCCAGCCTGGACCCCATACGTGACAGCCCAACTTGTGTCCCCCTCTCATATGGCCCCCTGTGCAGATTTTCTGGCCTTCGCTCCTTTTCTGGGAGGACACTTCATTCTGTGCAATACGGTACTCTCACCAGCTGCCAAATAGAGCCGCTCCAGAAGCCCAGTGCTCATGTGGCATCGTCCAACTTTTTAAAAATCACAAAAGCAAAACAAGCCCCCCTCCCAAATCAGAACACCGCAAAAGTTTTCCTTTGAATTGTTTTTGCAGCAGAAAGACACAGCGTTAAATCCTTACTCAGAGAAGTTTCCCCACAAGAGGTTACAGTTTGCAATGTTAGCATTTGGAGATCATTGCAATTTGCAATGTGACTGGGGCAAGAAGGTTCCGGCCTGGATGTACCTCCCTCCCGACCAGCAGCACATGCTGGGGTTAGAGACTGGGAGGGGAGGGAGGTGTCACAGTCGACAGTACATGGGGAAGGGTGGCCTCCATGCTCCATTGCCCTGACCTATTCAGCTAGTGACTTTTGTTTGTTTAAAACATTTATTAGCTGCCTTTCTCCCTTGTGGAACATAATGAGGTTTACAATAGAAATAAAATAATTACAAAAATATAATAAAAATACATAAATAAAGCAACAATGATAAAAGTCCACAAAAAAAATCACAATTTAACAATTTAGTTATTGCAGAGATGAGCAAAGCGGCCAGTGTCAGTCTTATACTGGGATAGGCAGTCTTTCAGGACATACTGAGGAGCAAACTAGACATGACAACATCACTGTGGCTGCCATGGAGCTGTCACTGCCATTTCAAAGTGACCCCCCAAAAATGTTTCACAGTGCAGTGGGCTGGGGCACAACTGTTTCCTCCCCATGCCTCATCAAGTGCTGCAGTGGCCACATACTCCTGCAACCATTCTGGCATGTGAAAAGTGGGGGGGGGAGGGAAGAGCACTGTGCTGTGGGCCCAATCCCCTCCACAACATTTGAAAATCACTTCAGAACAGCAGCAGCATCCCCACAGCAATCATGAGGACCATCCAGCCCAGCCCATTGTTTTTGTGGGTATACCGAAGGTGAATTCTATTCATGGCTCCAGCGTAGACTGTTTGCCTTAGGAGGGAAAAAGTCCATCCTACTTGTTTAGAGAGACTGTGCTGGAAGGGTTCCAATCTTTGTCTTTTTTGTCTTAAAATTTGTTTACTATATCTTAGTTATAGCTTGTTTACTTTATTCTTTGTTTCCATTGGTTTTCATGACAAACACATTTCCCCCTTTAAACTCCACCCCCAACTTCCAAGATATGACATTTTTCAGGATTGTAACCCTCTCACTCAAAGGATCATCCTGTCTACCATATATCAGACAAATACGAAAAAGCATCCCCATTTTTTGTAATAAAAATTCTGATTTCCAGAGTGAGCACAGGGAGGCATGGTGGCAATGAGTTGTGATTAAGTTTTTGGTCTCTCCTAGAATCTTTAATCATGGGAGGAACATTCTATTTAATTTTTTTTTAATGTGAGGGGAATGAACCCTCCTTCCTGTGCCTTATCTCATAAACAATTCTCCATGGTGAGCCAGTTCAGTATAACTGGAGTACTCTGGAAAGGGCCTCGAAGTCTGTGTGGTTCAGATCCCTGTGTGGCTCTTACATGTTTTCATGGAACTCCAGATTTCAGAAGTGAAAAGAAGAGGGCCAGCTGGAGCAGCCTGCCTGGCAATGGCCTGGATACTATTTATATTGGCCACATCGAGCCTGCAAAAGCTCAAGTCAGCCCAACCCTGTTGGCCCACACAGCAGAACAATCTGCCCTCCAGGTGGTAGGCCCATTGAAACCAGACCTGCCCAAGAGGCCACTGGCATGTCTGACCCAGCAGGGTTGGGTGAGGGAGGAACAGCCACTGGTTGGGGTGGCCCTTAGCCTTAGTGAACCAACATCAGCTGTCATGGAGCATCTTAACACCTTCGCCAATTTGAGACAGGTCATGGAGGCCAGGGCTGCTCATCCTCTGGACCTTGGGCATCAATGACCCGGTAGGGACAAGGCCTTGCAATGGGTCCTTGGATGTGTCCTTGGATGGGGGATGGGGGCTGCAGGAGTAGGAAGAGGCTGGTGGGGTGGCACTGCATCTTGGGATGTCTTCTGATATTGTGGCTGGTTTGTTCCCCTGGGGGCTTGGGACTCAGGGCCGCCACCACCCTGCACAGTGCATCCTTCTACCTACTCATCTATATGGGAAGCCATTGAGAGGAAGTGGCTGGAAACCAGGCATCAGTGGAAGAATGCTGTGGCCAAGAGTTAGCAGTATTTAGATGACTTTCCAGGGGCTCAGAACACAGCTGTCAGGCACCCTGAGCTGCTGGTGTCTCTCACTGAGGACATGGGCAAGCAGCAGGTGTGCATCAAGGGTCTGCTCATGGACATGTTGGCACCGATCTGCCTCCCCTCTTGCTCCACTGCTGGTGGGCATCTTCAGAGGTGGCCTCTAATCTGGCCTCACCAACATGCCTATGGAACTGGCACCTCTGTTCGCTGGTAACCTGTGGCCTCCCTTATTTCCCTGAGATAGTTCACAGTGGGGTGTGAGCTTGTTTCTGGTGGTGGGGACCCTGTCCCCTATTTTATGCTGCAGCCTCCATCCTGCTTAGTAGAGGCCTGTGCATTTAACATAGCCCCAAACTTGACTCTTTACACGTACCCCCACTTCTGTACGCTTGATGATACAGTATTTTTTAAGTACCCATAGGTAAACTTTTATTATTTTTCATATTATACACATACATACATACATACATACAACATATAAACAAACAACCACTTATATACATAAGACATACAAAGAGATCAGTATATTTTCTTATTACTACATAACCATATTTAAAAACAAATTCTTAAATCGCTTTCTATAGGTTTGCTTAAGTTTCTGTATACTCTTATCTTTTTACCATAGTTTCTATTTAACTACAAGAGATTAATAATACCAAAAAATTCATTACTTTAAACTATGCATTTATATTATGTCATACAGTTTTTTCCACGTCTTTTGAAATGTTTGGTCTGTTGTCCCTCTCATCAACGATGACAGTTTGTCATTTTCAGCCGTCTCCAACAGTTTGTTGACATATTCTTGCTTCTTTGGTGTTTCCATTTGTTTCCAATATTTTGCATATAATATTCTTGCTGCCATAGATAAATGTACTATCAAATATCTATCATCTTTATCAAAATCCTTTGGAAATATGTTTACTAGTAATATTTCCAGCAAAAATGATATTATTGTCCCATTCCAGAGTTGGGTTAAAACGCTTACTGACCCGTTGCCTTGAGTTCTTTACAACTAACAAGTTACAGCTGAATCATGGGAAATCAAAAATCCTAGTCTTCTCTAAAACTTGGAAACCATTTAAATTGATAATTGGCAGAATATAAATAGAACAAGTTAAGCACTTCAGATACCTTGGCTTCTATTTTCAATACAATGTGTCTTGGTTTATCCAATGCAAACAGGCAATAAATACTGCTAATATCAGTGCTTCAGCTATAACATGATTTTTCTACAGTAGAGGTAACCAATTTGGACCTGCTGCTTTAAAAATCTTTAATGCTAAAGTGATCTCACAACTATTGTATGGCATCCCAATATGGATCAGAGCTCTTGACAGTGCCACCGATTATGTCGAGTCCAAATTCCTATGTAAAGTTTTGGGCTTGCTAAAGTGTGTCCCATGTGCAGTTCTTTGCTTAGAAATAGGTCTGAATCTAGTTGAAACCAGAGCATGGCTTATGACGTTTAAATATTGGCCACGTCTACATTATAATTCTGACCCAGGGAACCTCATATACCAAATGCTCTCAAAGTCTAACATGTCAAACTGGCTAACATATATTGAGGGGGGATATAAGGCCATGGGTATATTTTTGGATTCACTGACTATGTTCCCATCAGCAGGTGCATTCCAGTTGATCAAACAGAGGATGTTGGATATTGAGTGTCAGGAGTTACATAGTCTGGCCAACAAAACCTGCTCTCCTCTGAGCTTTGTGATCCCCCTCACTGTAGGTAGGATGGCTTCATATTTATCCTCCCTACAAGTACTACAACTACGCAGAGCTTTCTCTTTAGCCAGATGCAATGCCATGCCATCTGCCATTCTATATGGCAGATTCAATACGACAGCATATGGGGCTAGACATTGCCCTTGTGAATCTGGATGTGTTGAGATGGTCTTACATGTTTTGTTGCGATGTCACTTTTATGTAAATATATGCTCTAAATATCTAAACTCTATATTGACCAATATGATGGGTTTTTCAGATTCCCATAAAGTTTACAAACTTTTGAATGATTCCTCTGTTGAAGTAACTGAGAAAGTGGCTAAATTCCTTCAATCTGCCATGCTGCTACGCCAAGGAAAAGTACAGTTGTAACCTATTATTTTATTCAATGTATTTGTTATACAGTGTCCTACTGATATATGCCAATAAAGGTTGACTTGACTTGACTTGAACAGGGTGGGATTGGGGCTGAAGGTGTGACTGAGCACTGCATGGACCTGTCCCTCCCCTTACAAGTCCCTGGGACTGGGTACCGGTGGCTGGCACCCTATAATTGTTTGGTTTGCCCATCTATCTTTGGCATGCCATTGTACCCCTTGTGATGTCTTGAGGTCATAATGGCACTGTTGCTGGTGACATCTATGTAGTTGTAGCCTGTGGAGCCCCACTGCTGGAGCATTTACTTGTTTCCCAGTCTCTGTGGTTTCTCCTTGGGAAACTGACCAATGGTGTTGCTGTTGAGCCAGCAAAAGGACAACTCTGCCAAGGCAGCTCTCAGAATTGCTCTGTCAATCACACTGGAGAATCAAATCTTGCATTTTGTTGTATGTAATTCTCTCATTCTATTTCTGTATCATAATCTGTTGGCTCAGAACAAGAAGCAATATTTTTAGGAAAACAGAATTATAAATAATTTATTCATTTTATAAATGTATATAAATATTTCCACCCTAAATAACGTCTTCCATTCTTTAACATGTCTACTCTGTTTTAACTGCTGCAATCGATCTGATATTTCTACATTTTTTCCATAGTCTATTATTCCTCTGTCTTCTCTTGACTTTAACTTTCCTTGCACTTACTTTGAAATGTCTCTGTAAACTCATTCCTTTGTATTTGTTTTCTTCCTTCAATAGGTACTTTCCCCTAACATTTTCTGGGTACTAATCTTTTACCTAAATCTAACTGTACCATTTCTATTCCCTGCCTTTCGTGTTGCTACCATTCTAAATGATATCTGATATGTGTCTTCTGTTATTATGTTCAACCATATTTTAATTCATCCTAGCTTTTCCTTGGTGACCATCCTTCCCTTTTCATTTCCTTGTCTTTCTTCTCTAATGTCTCCTGTTTAATTTCAGATTGTAAGGCTACAGTCAAGGCATTTTTTAAATTATTATTATTTTTACAGTACCTAGTAATTACAGTCTATATTTTCTTCTTTTTAACAAAAACAACCACCACCACCATTTATTAAGTTATATATGGTAAGGCAAACAGGATGCAATACCTACCACTCCCTAGCTACCAATACTCAGTCTCAAAACATATGAGACTTTGGGAAATTCCCAGCAATTTTTCAAGAATAATTTCTGCCATTCCGGGTCCTGATTCAATTTGGTCCTGGGTGGAGAATGGAAAAGTGATTCAGCAGTTTCACGAATCAAAACCACTATGCCTCCATGCCATTGCTACTCCCATAAAAAGCATACCAAAGATGGGTGTCAGTCTTTTCTCCCAGTAACATCGTGGGGAGAGATTAATTAGCAAAACAAGTTGGTCCCTTCCCTTCATGACATACAAAGCTGTACATCTAATTTCACATTTAAAAAGAAGATCTTGCGCTGCTTCCAAAAATGTGTCAATGTATTCTATGTGGCAGCTTGTGCCCTTAGAGCATAAACCATTGAATAAAGTGTGTTTTCTCCTGATCCAGTTAAAATTTGTAGTAAGGTATGGTTTTATAAATAAGACTTTATAATATATGAAGGTACAAAGCTTGAGCTGGATAGCCATATTGTCAGTTGGTATTATTTTAAACTCAGATTGGCTTGGTTTTTGCTTTCTTTTTCTTGTTTTCTTTGCTAGTTTTTCCTCTCCCTGCCATTACAGCTGAGTGGTGAACTTCCTTCATTAGCTGAAATCATTACTACATGTTTGCAGCATCTCACACAAAATATGTCCAATCTAATCTGCATGTATCAGACTGGGGCCTCTGAGGGCAAGGACAATGCTGGCCTCAGAATGTGCTCTCTCTTCTTCTCTAGAGACTGCTCACATCACTCTTAAAGCTTATATATATTGCCTCATGACATTTAAAGGACACACAGACCATTCATAAGAACTGCAAAAGTCATCTTGGGTTGAATAACAAAAAATCTTGAAAATGTGAATAAATAATGAGTACAAAGCTTTCTGAGAGTTGTGTATGAGGGTGTGTAAATGTAAGTCAACCTTTTGAACTACTCTAATTGCAGCAATAATTCTTTTCTTTTTTTTAATCTTAAGGAGAAAGGTTCACACTGGCTGTAGTTACTCTGAGCATAATTTTGTATAATGTAGAGAAAGGGATGGATGATAGGATTCAGAAAAGCCCAGGAGACCTTTGAATGAAGAATTAATCCCTTTGGTTAGAAATGACAAAACAGAAAAGGAGGAGAGGCTTTGATAAATAGAATAAATATTGTCATTTGGAAAGAAAAATGAGCTCATCATTACAGTGAAATAACATTGCAATGTTTCAAAGGCTGAACAGCAGTCAAATTGCAGAAAGAAAAAGAACAGTTTTGGGGAGCTTAATGGCAAAGGTATTTGACTGAAGACACTAAATCATATAACCTGATGGAATGAATGATCTGCCTTATGGAATAATGCACATGGTACTGCTTAGGTGACTTAAGAGAAACAGCAACTCATCCATAATACACAGTTCTGCCATGAGAAACTGTAGAGAAATGTTGTGATAGAAAGTAGGTTTTCAAAATACAGAGAGTGAAACAAATGGGAAAAGAAAAGGGCAAGGAACTGGGAAGACTAAGTGGGAGTCGGACATTGTGTTTTCTGCTTGTGGAGCAGAATACCTAAAACTGATTCCCAAACAGATAGATCAAGAGATAGGGAGATTTATAGCATATTTTAAGAGTAATCCAGCAGCTGAAGTATAAATAATAGAAAACGTTCTTGGGGTGTATTTAACAAATCATTTCATATTAGAATTTCTACGTCTCAGACAGAAAACAGGTGTGAATGCCAAGAATAAAACAACTGAGTCTTGAGGTTGCAATCCGATGCAGAGCTGTGCTGAAGTCCATTGAAATAAATGGGGTTCATCATATCTAACTGTATGCAGGGGTCATTTAGTAGAAAAAGAGCTAGGGGAACTCATTAGCATAACTCATTAGCATATACCACACACCCTGACATCACCGGAAGTGTGTCATAAGGCCACACCCCCTGACATCACCGGAAGTGTGTCATAAGGCCACACCCCCTGACATCACCGGAAGTGTGTCATAAGGCCACAC
>NW_015163122.1:505015-506908 GCF_001447785.1 Gekko japonicus
CACCCCACCTGCCGAGCCCCTTTAGGGCCCCGACTGTGGACCTGCAAGGCCAGCAGGAGTGCAAGGAAGCCCCGCGAAGGCCCTCCCTGGCCCCAGGCAGGCAGGGGTGGGGAGAGGCAGGGAGGAAGCAACTTACCCTCCCTCTTCTCCTGCCTCCTCCTGGCTGAATGAGGGCCGGAAGCGGGGCAGCCGGAAGCAGGGGGTGGGGCTTTGTCATGTGCCCCCCGTACCTCACCTGGGGGAACTGCGTTCCCCCGCGTTCCCCCCCGAAATGACCTCTGACTGTATGTTAGCCTAGCCCTGTTCACATATGCAGTTCACACATAAATCCTGCATATATGTAAATACAACTGTTTGTAAGAAAGAACCATGTGCTCACTTTACAAATGAAACTGGAGACCAGTACCTGTGTAAATGTGGGGTTTAAATCACATATTAAATTGCATGTGTTATAAGCATAGCAGATAAATCAAGGGCATACTGTACACAGATTGTGTGTGTATCTCTCCCTTATTATAAAAGTGCTCACTTTACAAATGAAACTGGAGACCAGTACCTGTGTAAATGTGGGGTTTAAATCACATATTAAATTGCATGTGTTATAAGCATAGCAGATAAATCAAGGGCATACTGTACACAGATTGTATGTGCATCTCTCCCTTATTATAAAAGAGTTTTGGGTGCCAGAATTCTAAAATTGGCCCCTTTAGTGTTAGGCCGAAAAAACTGCCACTCGGAAGACACTGGCTGGGTTCATTGGCTGCTTTGTGCAGTCCCGGCCAGCGTTCCAAGGTCATTTACATATGGAAGCTGATTGGACTACACTCCATTCCACACCTCAAACTCACCCCCCCCCGCAAGGCAGTTGGAATTTTCAGTTGGGAGAGGAGAATGATGTCAGCTGCTCCCTAGGCAGAAGCTGTGTGTGTGTGTGTGTGGGGGGGGGGTTGTAAAGACAGAGAGGCAGATAAAGGTTGGCTGATGGTTGCCAACTCCAGGTTCGAACTCCAGGACATAGGGTTGCCAACTCCAGGTTAGAAACTTCCAGGATATTTTAGGGATGAAGCCTGCTGAGGGTGGGATCTGAGGAGGAGGAGGAAGAGGGGGACCTCAGACAGATACAATGCCATACTGCCCACACTCCAGACAAGCTGTTGCCAGTCTCCAGGCACCCCCCAGTCAAGCTGTTGTCAGTCTCCAGGTGACAGCTGGAGAGATCTTAAAGCTTTGGTGCTACTTCAAAGTTCCCCAGGAGCCCAAAACAGAGTAGTGTTTTGGAAAATCTTGAGGAATTGTTTGGTGCATTTACGATGGGGCTCCTGGGGAACTATTGTTGCCAATCTTGGCCCAGCAGCCATCAAACCATTCTCTTCAACCCCCTGCTGTGCAGCTGACTTCCCCCTAGGGTTGCCAATCTCCAGGTGGGACCTGGAGATCTCCCACTGTTACAATTGATCTCCAGATGACAGAGATCAGTTCCCCTAGAGAAAATGACTGCTTTAGGAGGGTAGACCCTATGACATTATACCTGCTGAGTCCTTCCGCCCCCCCCCCGCCCAATGCTGCCCTCTACAGAATCCACCCCCCAAACCTCCAGGTATTTCCCTCCTTAGAGCTGGCAACCCTACATTCCCCTCAGTGCCTGTTGGGAGTGGGTGGTGGGGGAGGGGAAGGGAGCAGGCGACCGGTCCTGGAGTGGGGGGGTGGAAACGGACCCGGCAGCCGGAGGCTTGCACCTCCAGTCGCCGGCCCTGGAGTGAGTGGGGTTGGGTGGAGGGAAACGGACCCTGCGGCCGGATGTCGGCCCTGGAGTGGGTGTGGGTGGGAGTGAAAACAGGCCCTGCGGCTGGAGGCCTCTGCCTCGCCGGCCCTGGCGTTGGGGGGGAGGGGAAG
>NW_015163122.1:507315-514599 GCF_001447785.1 Gekko japonicus
GCCGATGCCTCCGTCGCCTGGCTGGAGTGGCCGCGGGGGAGTCTGGAGTCGGGCGGCCGCTGGTGGGAGCCGCGGGTGCCCGGGCCGAGATTGGGGGGGCAAGGCGGGCGACAGAAGGCCGATGCCTCCGTCGCCCGGCCCTCTACAGAATCCACCCCCCAAACCTCCAGGTATTTCCCTCCTTAGAGCTGGCAACCCTACATTCCCCTCAGTGCCTGTTGGTAGGCAACTAAGCTTGGTCCTGTCACCTACTTTGGCCTTTGGGAGAAAACACATTGGGGCCAATCCTGATAGGGTTGCCAACTCCAGATGGGAAATTCCTGGAGACTTGAGGGATGGAGCCTGAAGAGGGTGAGGTTTGAGGAGGGGTGGGACCTCAGACAGGTACACTGCCATAGACTCCACCCTCCAAACCAGTCAGTCTCACATAGGGAACCATTGTTGCCAATCTCCAGGTGAGGGCTGGAGAGCACTCAGTATTACAACTGCTCTGCAGAAGGGAGGGCAGAAGTCAGCTGAAGTCAAAGGGGCAGATAATGGTAGGTTGGTGGCTAGCTGGGAAGGAGATGGGGTTGCCAACTACATGCTGACAAATTCCTGGGGGTTTGAGGGGTGGAGCCTGGAGAGGGTGGGGTTTGCAGAGGGGTGGGACCTCAGACAGGTAGAATGCCATAGACTTCACCCTCCAAACCAGCCATTTTGTCCTGGGTAACAATTGTTGCCAATCTCCAGGTGAGGGCTACAGATTACTCACAATTACAACTGCTCTTCAGGTAGCAGAGATCAGTTCCTCTGGAGAAAACAGTGGACTCTGTCATTATACCCTGCTGAGGTCACCACAGCAAATTGACACTGTTTGCCCAAAGCCAGAGCACTGCCCCAGAGCCTCTTTCTAGATCCCGTTGTATTGCTTTCACAACGGGCTTTACTGCTAGTTCACCATAAGTCGTGAACAGGCTATTGTGGCATGTGAGTACAATTTAGCAAGGATTGCTTATTAATCAGTGATATGTTGTTGTTGTTTTGCAGATGGACTTGTAGAGAACCAACACAGATTGTATTCTCATGGGATCTCTTATGCATTTGTACTTTGTGCATTCAGGAATTTATGTGCTGACTGTGGGTTTTTCCACATTCTCATTTTCCTCGCTTGTTTTGACCCCTAGCAGTCAGTTCTAAATTACACTGGTTTATGTCCAGCATATCTCCATGCAGATTTAAACGTCAGGTTTTTATCAATCGCTAGAGGGAACAAAACACATCCAAACCAGATCTGCCTCCCTCCCAGAAGAAACAGGAACTTACAAGTGAGAAAAATAAGAATACAGAAAAGCCATGTGTGTTAGGCCCACATTTCTGTACAATATAGCTCTATCTCTGACACTGAGCTAATTCATATGGGAGTTGTGTGTGTACTTTGGAGAATACATGAAAACTGGATTAGAGGCTATGGTTTCCCCTCAAAATGTTAATCATCCTACTAAGTTGCCTTGGGGACTATCAATGTTATTACAATAAAAACAGAACCTCATAGGAGGTGCTTAGATTATCCATTGTAGTCCCCTTGCCATATTCAATATAGTATACCTTGTTTCAGATAGTCTATTGTTCACATTATTCTATTTCTGTAATCCTATGGCATCATTCCTTGGCGGTTTTATGCTGTCTGATTGCACTGGTTTGAATCCTGTAATCTGCTTTGAGTTTCAGAAAGAAAGGTGGACTATAAATTGTCGTGATAAATGTGGCTGCACGTGTCTGTGAATGTGTTTACCCATGCCACCCACACTCCCCCTTTAGTTCGTGTGTCCCCTGAGTGTTGCCTCCTTACCAAAGGCAGAGGTATAAGCTTGGAAACTGCTAAGCGCTGGCAGAGACACTCAAAGGTCTCTTCTTAAAATAAAACTAATCTTTATTAAAAGAAAAACATTAAAAGGTTTACCTGGCAAGGTGGCTAGCAAGACGCTCTGCCATCTGCCAACACAGTACACTCCTTTCCTAAATGCTGATAGTGAATACACAGAAAATAAACATGCAAGCAAAGTTCTATCCCACCCAAAGCATGCAGAAAATGAAAGGCCTTCCGGGCTGAACTCCCAAAGTCTCTGGAGAGCAAATGCCTTTCCAGATTCCTTCAAGAGTCAGCGAAGGTCTGTTGAGACTGACTAGCATTTATACCAAATGATCAAAGAGGTCCCCCAATAATTAAATTACAGTTGTAAATTAACATTTTGAAGTTGAGATTTGTTTTACAGGAGATTGCTTCCTTGTGTCTCACACTCCAAAAGTTACAATTTGTGTACAGGATCAACACAGTGTCATTGTTTTTTCCTGGTGTCCCCAACATGGGAGATAAACTGTTCTTTGATGTTATCTCTGAGATGGAAGTGGGGTGTGTGAATCTCTCTATGTCAGGAGTTAGTTTGCCTTCCGGATTGAAGTCTGTCACTGCCCAAAATGGCCTTTTTCCTGCCAGCTGCAGTTTATTGCTATGGGTATTGTGGGTCTCACACCTGTGGAAATTTACATTGAAGCAAAGACAGAGACAGATACATGGATTTTATAAACTATTTGGTTCATTTTTAAAGCCAAACCTTCTATATTTCTAAAATTTCTTACCACATAAATGAATGAAAAAATGGATGGATGGATGGATGGATGGATGCATAACTTGGAGTTGATAACTGCTGTGATTGCTTCTGTGTTGGTGAGTTACAGGATATCTGGTGTTTCTATTACAGTGCTAATATAGTTTTTTTCAGTCAAAGATTAGACTGTAAGAACCAAAGCTAATATATTATATTAATTTTATTAATTCAATTTATACCCCGCCCTCCCTGTGAATGGGCTCAGGGCAGCTTACAGCAGTGGCCCAATTGCAAATAAAACTGATAAAACAATATACATCATTTCATAATAAGTTAAAACATAAAATCATAAGGTGCTATTCAGTTCTACAGTTCGTTGCTTACAATGGTGTATTAAGATGTCTCCAACAACTAGATTCCAGCTCAGTGTCGCTCGATGTAATGGGCCAGATGTTGGCACTGAGGGCCGGGTTCATTGATGGTAATGGTGGGGGTGGCTCCTAATTGAAAGCCTGGTGGAAGAGCTCCATCTTACAGGCCCTGCAGAACTGCAAAAGATCTTGGAGGGCCCTGATCTTCTCCGGGAGCTCATTTCACTAGTAAGGAGCTGCCACTGAGAAAGCCCTGGCCCTCATCACGGTGAGCCTTTGGGGCCCGGCAGGGTCAATAAGTTCTGTGACCCCAACCTCAGTGCTCTCTGGGGTATATGTGGGGAAAGGCAGACCCTGGTCATATGACGAGCTCAGGACCACTGGGGTTGGAGTATGAGGACAAATGTTCAGGGGCTCTGGTCACCCTAAGAACACATGGAGCTGGCCAAGTTATTTTCTTTCACAAAATGTTTTGGCTTTGTCTGGGGGCAGCCCAGAGAGAGTTTTGCCTGGGACATCCCTAGAGACTCTCAGAGCCCTGCATGATCAACACAGTGGGCTTTTTAAAAAGACTGTCAAGCACCTTTTAAATGTTATCTCCCTTCAAACCAGATCCTGGCAAAAATTCACCTGACACATTTTACCTCATTATTACATCAGTTTCTGGAGATGTAATTGAATATTCTTATGCTCACTGTAGGTAGATTTCCACACTAACATTCTTCGAAGAAGTTTGACAGAGATTGCTATAATTTCAGTTACACAGAGTGAAAAATACAGTATAAGGTGAATTATCCAATCAATGATAGTTTGTATGTTTTTGAGCTTCGTATATTTTTTTTCTTCGGCAATGCCAGGGGTGATCCATCACCAGCTTGACTGGCAGCAATTGGCCTTCTTGGGCAGCAAGGGCTAAAAGCAGGATTTTTGTATGAAGATCTCCATGTGCTAATTACTTACTTATCATCACCTCCACCTTTCTCACAGTGCAAATTTATTTATTTTTTTATTTGTTTGAATTATTGACTCATTTCTAGTGGTGTGCAAAAAAAATAATCAGTATATTTCAGGCTCGGGTATACCGAACCCAAAAAATATCAGTATTTTCTGATATTCTCAAATCCCAAAACTGGTATGGTATTTGGATCCTGAAGTTTTTTTAGCTCCATTAGACCCTATGGGGTCCATTATAATCAATGGTCCCCATAGGGTATAATGGAGAATTGATCCAGGGATATCTAGGGCTCGGAGGGGGGGGTTGAGGTAGAAGCACCAATATTTTCAGCATAGCTGCTGGTCTCTCTCATCAAAAAACTGTCCCAAGCTTCAAAAAGATTGGACCAGGGGGTCCAATTGTATGGTCCCCCAAAGAAGGTTCCCCCATCCTCCATTGGTTTCAGTGGAGGGAAAAATGTGTTTAAAGGGATCATGGTGCCTTTATTTATAAAAGGTTTGACAGACTCTACATTTCAGAATACATGGGCAAGTTTTTATAGCTGGTATGACAATTTTATGTAGGCAAGAGTGTATTGACAGACAGTTTGTTTTATAATCGGAAGCTATGTATTCCTTAAAGATTTGTTAGATGGTTGAAGCTCACGGTACACAAGAATAGAAAACTGTTATTTAGGCATAAGCATAAGATTGTTAAAAAAAATTATGTACCCCCATTTATGTGTGTATGTTTGTATGTTTATTTTATGTTTGTACGTGATTTTGTGTTAAAAATCTTAATAAAATTCTGTCCTTCGGAACAGGTTAAAAAATAAAAGGATCATGGTTCCTTTAAATGCCTTCTCCAAGCTGTGAGTGAACTCTGAAGGTGTTTAAAAGGCTAGCAGTCCATTTAAATCCCTTCTCCAAGCAGTTAGTTCACCTGGAAGGCATTTAAGGAGACTGCAATCCCTTTAAACATTCTTTAACTTCAACTATCTGGTGGTCCCAAAAAATCCTGAATATTTTCAGTATTTTGGGGACCTGGCCATTTTGGATAGCAAAAAAAAATACAAAAATCTATATCCAGCTGCAAGAATAGCCAGAAAATACCAATTTGGTATTTTTCGGATTATTATTTTTTGCTCGGATACAGCCGAATGAACACCCCTACTTATTTCCATATCATTCTCTTACTCTTTGATTTCAGCAAAGTGATCATCCACTGCAGTTTGTAATCTGGAACAGGGTTTCCTTTGTCATTAATTTTCTATTATGTTTCAAACAATGCTTTCCAGCTTAACCTTTCTGCTCCATGCATGCACCCATTTTCCTGTGCAGTATGATGCCACTGCAATATTCTTCCAGCTGAGCAATGATTATCTTCCTCTATTACTACATTCAAGTGACTCCTTAAGGTGCAGTTTTCCTGATCCCCCTTCCTATTTTCTTCTTCACTTTCTTCCCTTATGTGTCTTGTCTTTGTTTTTAAGACTGTGGATTAAGTCTCTTTCATTTCTTATTTTCATACAACACTTCGTGGTTGTAGGTACTTTATAAAAAAAACAGGTATGATGACAGACAGCTATCTGACACCAATGTCAATTCATTGTTATTATTATTTTAATTTCCTGGATCCTAGGAATATCTTTTCAATCTTATCACAGCAACTAATTAATTAAATGATAAAAATGTTCCTCAAACTTGTATTATTTTAACAGAGCTTTTAAGCTGCTCAGTTCCATTAAGTTCCACTCTTTGAACTGTTGAACATTTAGTTCAGAAAATAACTTTAAAATGAAGTAGTCAGAAGATGATTTAATAAACAAAACACAGATTCACATTGCATTATAAACCTGCCATATAATAACATACCATAGAAAATGGTTCACTTTCATGTTGTGTCAACAAAGGCATTGAGTTTGATCATTTGTATATTTATGTAAAGATTATCCACAAAGTCAAAGTCTTCACACACACCCCAAACACAGTATAGACAGGAAAGTTAAGTTGCCATAGAACATTTAACAGTGAGCTCTTACCAAAGTACATAGCTGTACTTCTGCTTCTGTTGGGAGACAAGCTATACCCTGGTGGCCTAGGGAGACCAGGATATTGGATGCCCTAAGGTGAGGCCTGTGGAGGGTATCTATCCAGAGGAATGCACCAGCCAAAACTAAGTGTGCTTAGAAGCAGTGAGACTGGTTTCTTATGAGAAACCATTACATATTGCAGAGGCTCTTACCGCACAGGGTACAGGACTGAAGATTTAAGAGTTATCATCTCCTCTGTAATGGGTCCTTAAATAAGGGTTATGCTATATGCACACATGCCTAGAAATTCAGCTTGTATATTCAGTGACGGCCTGCAGGCATTGTGTACATGGCAGCTTGCAACCTATTCTTTATTTCAAGGTCTTCTGTGTCTGACATGAATAGAAATGGGGGGAAAGAAACTACCATAACTGCAAAGTGCAGCTTTAATAATGCACTGCAAGGATAATATAGTCTAATAAAGATTCTGACACATGTAGTACATTATTTTCTTGCAGTTTCACAATGTGCCTTGTTTTGAAGTGTTTCAATTGCAACACTACATTCATGGTACTATAAACCTTTAAAATGTCATTCCCACAATCTATAACTCGATCATTGGGCAGTACTCTGGGGCAGCTTATACATGGTTGTGTGTGTGCATGTTTAGTTAATTTTGGCTGCCAACTTTTGATTTAGCGGTGGCCTTCCATCATGCAAGTAGAATAAATAGACATGTTACAGGCAACCTTCACAGTGTCTTATCATTTACTTAGTACTTGAAGCCTGCCACCCAAATTTCTTTTTTTTAAAAGTATATTTATTGGTTTTTATAAGCCCATATTGTACATCCATACAAGTTCATTGAAAAATCATATGCATACAAATACAACAACATTTATCTTTTCTAGCAACACAGAATAACTCACCTACTTGCCTACAATATATTTTTAGTTCATATCATCCTCCTTAATATAAAATCTGTGTTGAACAATAAAACTATCCTTAAGAACATAAGAGATGCCAATGTTGGATCAGGCCAAAGGCCCATCCAGTCCAACACTCTGTATCACACAGTGGCCAGAAATACCAGTGCCATCAGGAGGTCAACCAGTGGGGCCAGGACATTAGAAGCCATCCCACTGTTGACCCCCCCAAGCACCAAGATGACAGAGCATCACTTGCCCCAGAGTCCCTATCTATACCTTGTGGCTAATAGCCACTGATGGACCTCTGCTCCATATGCTTATCTAATTCCCTTTTGAAGCCGTCCATGCTTGTAGCTGCCACCACTTCCTGTGGCAGTGAATTCCAAGTGTTAATCACTCTTTGGGTGAAGAAGTACTTCCTCTTATCCAT
>NW_015163122.1:515627-545809 GCF_001447785.1 Gekko japonicus
TTTCTCTCTCTCTTTATTCCTTATCCAGCTTTGTCTATTTTCTTTTGGCAGTCCTACATCAGTTCCTTGCTGTTCTTGATTTAAGTTCTTTTTTAATTCTTCTGGTGGCAAGGCTGTCACTTCCACAAATTCATCCATCTGTATCTTCCCCAAATTTCCCTCCTTTACTCATTCATCATTCTTATTTTGACTATCCTCTGTCACCTCCTCCTCTGGGACCTCCGTCCTCAAAAATTGCTCCTGCTGATCCTTTTCTTCTGTCTCATCTTGTAGGCCATATTTCTTCCTAATCTTTGTGCATGCTTCCTCACATCCTCTTTGCAGTCCCTCTAGCACCGCCTTGCTCACAGCTCTCAAAAACTGTTCAACTGTCATTTCTTCCACATCCGCATTTTCGTCACACGCTTCTTCCTCCATCGCAAACCACACTTTTCAAACCATAGTCTCAAATACGTTAATCTCCTTTACTACCAGAGTTGACGCCAATCACAAATACAGTCTCCGTTATTTTCTTTCTCCCTCCTTGTCCAAACCAACACAACACAGGAGCATCAGATTATTCCCTTCCCCCACCGAAATAGCGCAGCGTCCTCTCTGCCCCTTTAAATTTCTCGGCCAGTCTGCGTCTCACACTGGGGCACATTAATTGGGGGTTCTCTCAACTTTCTCACCTCCATTGACACTTCATTTTTAGCCTTCTATGTTGCTTATAATCCATAATTCCCAAACACCTGGTGATTTAAAAAGCGGCTGGCAGCGTCTTCGAGAACATGGCGGCCATGTTCTTTCCCAGTCTTTTGCCCGGCTTCGGGGCTGTCCTGGTCACCCCCCCTGCTTTGCCGAATGCGGGAGGGGCCAGAAAGCGCCCCCTACTCCAGCCCTCCCCCCAAGAGGGCTGGTCAAGCTCCCCCGATGAAACGGGGGGCTCAAACGACAGCAAAAGCGGGACGGGCGGCTCGGAGCTCGCCGAGCATCCACCCGTCGACGTGTTGCACCCGGAAGTCTCGACCGAAGCCTGCCACCCAAATTTCTGAACTGTGTCAGCCGAAAATGTGTATGAGCTGTCATTGGGTGCTATTCATACATTCAGTAGGGACCTGTGTCTGTCATTTCCCCTGAAAGCACTTTTCTTGGGGCACCTTCTTTTGGAGACCGTAATTCGGACCCCCTGAGTCCAATCCTCACTAAACTTGGATGCCTGGTATCGGGGACAGGTGGGGTTCCCATGCCAGTTTGGTGTAGTGGTTAAGTGCGCGGACTCTAATCTGGGAGAACCGGGTTTGATGCCCCACTCCTCCACTTGCACCTGGCTGGATGACCTTGGGCAAGCCATAACTCTGGCACAGCTGTTCTTGAAAAAGAGCAGTTTCTCTCAAGAGTTCTTTCAGCCCCACCTACCTCACAGGGTGTACGTTGTGGGGAGGGGAAGGGAAAGGAGTTTGTAAGCCGCTCTGAGACACCTTTGGGTAGTGAAGGGTGGGGTATAAATCCAATCTCTTCTTCTCTTCTATCTCTAGCATGCTGGTGGGGGGTACATTCTAAAAAGGTAAAGGTAAAGGTTCCCTTGCTCGAAAGCCAGTCGAATTCAACTATATTGCTGCCAGTGGCAAGAGTGGCGGACAGTGGGAGGAAAAAGAGGCCAAATCCCTCTCAGCAGGGAGAATCAGGGTGGGAGCAGGAGGCCCCTCCAAGATAGGCTCCCCACACTGAGGCTGGTGTGGGTGGGATATCAAGGCAGGCCACCATCCAAGAGGTCAAAAGAGCTATGTGTAGGGCCCAGGAAGCAGTCACTGACCTTGTAGTTGGCATGATGATTGCTGTGGATGGCCAACCCTTCTCCCTCGTGGAGGACATACCCTTTCACTAGCTGTAGTGTTGATGATCAAGGGTCAGGTCTCCAGAGCCCAAGGCAAAACCGTGCACTTCACAGCAGATCTCTGGAGCAGTCAGCAGGACCGCCAAGGAATGGCCCAGGCTGCTGGAGGGGAAAGTCCTGCCATCAGGCTACAAAGTGGTCCTGTTCCATATGCAGGGGATGGATGCAGAGCACACAGTGCAAAACATTGCTGCTGTGTGATACAGAGTAGCTTGAGGGAATGAGTGGGCGGTAGCAACATCATCCATGGCTCCATGGTCACAGTTGCCAGTGCCAACATGCTGGTGGAGGTGAAGTGTGTGCACCTCAATGGCATCATCTGCCTGGTACACATGCTTCAGCTGGTGGTGGAGGATGCTCTGGAGTTAAGGAGCACTGTAAAGGCCACCTAGGATGCTACCCCATTGAGGTGCAGTCCTTGCTTGAGACCTGCCATTGCCTGGCCTCCCACTTTTTGTACTGAAGGTGGGAATTCCTACAATATTGCATGATGCCTTTCCCCCAGTCTCTACCCTTCAAATGCTGCCAGCTGACAAACCTATTGATAGCAACTACACCAACTCCTAGCAACTTTCAAAGAGCAAGACATTGTCAGAGAGTGCCCTCCAAACTTTTTGTTTGAATTGATACAATCATGTTGATTCCATTCTAACCCAGTAAGCTATCCCTTTGAGAACATCTGCTTTCCCAAACAGCATAACTTGTCTGGATTCAGTTTCATCCTTTTCATTGTCATCCACTTAATAATCGCATCTACTTAGCAATGATTCAGGATACAGACAGCTGCATTTGGAGGCTTAGCCAAAGAGACATAGACATGAGTCTCAACAGCATATTGATGACACCAAACTCTTACAGTTTGGATGAACTCATTTGGAGGTGTTGTATTAAAGAGCATTAGTAGGAGTGCTGACCCTTGCAGAGACCCATAAAAGAATGTCCCTGGAAGGGTGTCAGTGTCTCCAAGTGAAACTCTCTGCACTCTGGATCCAGAAGGGTCTACTCTGGAGACATATATATTCCTCTAATTAATTCTGAGATGACATTAATCCTGAAAAGCATAAATAGTCAGTGCTCTGGATCACAGCCCTTACACAAACATTATTCCCATCTCTGCAAGAACATTAAACATACCCTTTGACATTTCTTTCTCAGAGACCAATGACAGCCATTTCATTTTGCTTCCATTCTTTCGAGCCACAGTTATTACTGGCAAGGCCTCATAACACTTTCCTCTGTCTTCTGCAGTTAATAATTTATGAGCTGTGAGCTAGAGATTGTGGTGGTCAGATGCATTTTTCTAGGCTGCAAATGTAAAAAAAAGCTTAAGAATTTATACAATGGTCACTACGAGTTGACATCCACTAACTTTCATGTGCCCTTTTCTTGTGGGGCAGGTTGGATAGGTCATAGCAAGGCATTTATTTTACAGGATGTTTTTTCCTTCTTACGAATTCAGAGAGGAAGATATGATATTAAATTATGCATTGCTGCTGTTCTATCCATATTTTCCCTTGTTGGTTCTATTTTTTATATTTTTGTGTTTGAAGGAATATGATTTTCTCCACTCCAAGTTAACAATGTGATGCAGTAAAGACTGCAGACACAAAATCCTGTTTTGGTTCTAATTATTTAACCAATGTGTCAAATAAAGGTCTGCTCCTGATTCTTTTCTTTTTTAAAAAATGAGATCATTTAAACTCCCTCTGGGAATGTACTAGTTGTACTATTTTGAGACTTCTCTCTGAATTTAGCAACATGAACATTGTGCTTTACTGATGGGGATTTTTTTTTTTCACATGGCCAATGTGCAGCACGGGGTTGAAAACAATAGTCTTAAGTATGCTTGAGTCTGTCCTGAATTATGGCATGGTTTTTAAAGTCTGTAATGCTATACCAGCTAACCGAAAGTAAAAACTGGGGTGGGGGGAGGAATGGAATTTACTGCAAGGTAAACACAATGTGTCCTTACCTGGGTGGCCCAGGCTAGCTATATCTCATATGATTTCAGGGTTAATATTTGGATGGGAAACTACCAAGGAAATCGAGGGTTACAACAGGAAATGGCAAAATATCTCTGAACATCACTTGCCTTGAAAATCCTACAGCAGGGGTGTCAAACATACGGCCCGGGGGCCGAATCAGGCCCTCAGAGGGCTTCAATCCGGCCCACAAAGACCTGGCTGTTTTCTGCTTCATTTTCCAGTTCTTCTACTGCTGCCATGTCACAGCTTGTTTTACCAGACTCTCTCAGTTGCACAGGGGAGATAGATAGGCCTCTCTCATGCAATTGAAAGAGTCTGATAAAGAACTGGCTGAGGCTCCTCCTGCTCCTCCTTCCAGGGGGAGAGAGAGAGAAATGGGGAGGTTGCCTCAGTCCTACAGGAGACAAAGGGAAGCCTTTCTTCCCTTCCACTGGCTGAGGCTCCTCCCTGAAGGGAGGGAGGGAATGAGGGAGATTTTGCCTTGCTGGGCTGACTCAATTGCACAGGAGAAATACCAAGCACCTTTAAGATTAACAAAGTTTTCTTCAAGGTATGAGCTTTTGTGTGCCTTGCTACAGTGTGTGTTTTGTTGAGTTGGTTATTCAGGGTTCTCCTGGGTGCAACTGGGTTCCCTCCCCCTTTTCACTGTATTCATGCCCTCATGATCCAGTCTTTCTCAGTAAGAAAGCAATGTGAACTATTTTAGAAGAGGAATAACAACAAGCCAGTGAGGTGGATTAGGCTGAGAGTGTGTGTCCACACCAAGTTCCTTTGTAGGAAGTTGTAGTTGTTTCTCTGGGGAAGACTATAGTTTTATAGACAAACAAACAGCCTTCAGTCTGTGTCAGGAGGCCTTCTCATGTTCTTGCCCAGCCATTTCATGTTTTCCCTTGGGTCCTTGCTCAGTGTTCCTGTAATGAATGTTAATAAATCAAAAGTAGGTTTGCAACTTACAGATACACACCTGAAGGCCATATTCAGGTTTGCTACAGCACAGACATTTTGATGCAATAATTCAGACCAAGAAGTGTCAGTTATCAGAGACTGTTAAATAGACAAAATATTGCAAAAGGACTAGTGTTTTAAGCATGTTTTATTTAAAGTTTAAAAATCTTTGTGTTTGTCTGTGTCCTTTATAAAGTTTATATTTCTGCTACCTGGCATTACATTTTATGACACACATGGCCCGGCCCAACAAGGTCTCATTTACGTCAGATCTGGCCCTCATAACAAATGAGTTTGGCACCCCTAGCCTACAGGATTGTCATAAGTCCACTGTGACTTGACATCACTTTCTACCACTACAAAAGACAACTTAATTGATCCATAGGGCCTGGCCATTTAACAGCCTGCTATTCCACCAGTGTTTGTTGAAGTAGTAACATGCATTTATATTAATGCAGTTTCCCATTTTGCAAGACACTTTGAGAATTTTGAGAATTGACTAATAAAACTTTTAAATAAAATAATAACTACTAAAATGTATCCTTTTATGAATGCAGGATATTAAATATTTTAATTTATACAGCTATTATAAAGCTTTCATAATTTTGATAATAATTCTAAGCATCTTTGGGTAGAAGTGGCACTTTAGTGGAGAACTAAGACTAGCAATGCAACCCTTATTAGAGTTAACCTCTTCTAAAGCCATTGAAGTCAATGGACTTAGAAGGGTATAGCTCTAAGATTGCTCTGTAGGTTATCTAAATTGAGAAATCTTTGCAGACACTGGGGTTTGAAATATTTGTGTCAAATTGATTGCAATAACATTATTTCTGTTCTAGTGTAAACACTGCATTGTAATATCAATTTAATGTACTTTTTGCTTCAACCTCCCCCAAACACTTATGTGTCGGCATGAGAAGTCTTAAAATCTATTTGTTTGACATTCAGGGGGGAAAAAAGATCCCTCGATTGTCTTGATGGCTATTAATACTAACAATATAGGTCTAGTTTGGAGACCCAGGATTGTATCCTGTGAGCAGTGGATGTAAAGACTGCAGATCTTTCCCATCCCCCCAAATCCTTTATGATCCCGAGAAAGTGTATTATTTAGGGCTATGGTCACACGACAAACTAAACTGTGATTTCTTCCCGTTGTTTTTTGATTGGGAATATTTTTCTTCAGGTTGGGATGATCACACATCCCTCCCTGGACTGCAAACATTGCACCACGAGGCTCTGGGCACTGTCTAGATAGCGGCACGAGTTTTTTTTTTAAAATAGCTTTGCACATGCATATATGCCCACGGCTGAATTACCACCACCACCTGGACTTGCCGTACTCCCTTGTTTTCAAGGTGAAATGTTGGAAGACGCCCTCCTAATCAACCCTGTCACCTTTGTTTCATAAGCCAATATTGACTGCAGTAAGTTCTGCTTGGGGAACAGTTTATTTTTTAACTGAGGCCCCCCTGGAAACAGCGCCGGGAGCTCAAAGGAGTAGAAAGTCTTGGCATTGCAAGGAGAGCTGGGGATGGAGGGGCGGCTGGGAGAGGTGCTCTTGTCAGGGAGGCTTCACCTGGGAAGCCGGCAGCAGCGACAGCAGCGGCTGTCCAGAGTGCAACAGTTCCTCCGCCAAACCAGCGTTTTGTGAGGCCCCGGAGCGCTGGCCACTTCCAGAAGCTTGACCACCCCGTCCACCTCAGTCATGGCCTGCATCAGGCTCTGGCAGCACTGGGCCAGCAGCTCCTTGTGCTTGGGCTCCATGGAGCAGTGCCCCCATCCCGCCAGGCGGACAGAATGCAGCTGGCCCTTGCGTCTCTCTCTGCCACCCACCCACCAATCCACCCAGCCCTTCCTTCCCCCCACCTGCTTCCCCTCCCAGCAACTTTCCACGCCTCCATAAGGGTGTTTAGAGATCAGAGGTTGATAGCACGGAGCCAACAAGCTGGGAAACACCTTGCAAACAGCAGGCAAATCGGAAGGGTGGGGATGTGTGCTTGAACGTTTAAACACAGAATTTAATCAGTGAATGATTGCTCATGCGAACAAAGGTGGAAGCTGGGGGGGGGCAACCTCATCGCGCGAAGAACGGTCAGATGACCCTAATCACAATCATTGTAAGAGATGGCTGTCCAGATGGGCAAAATCACGGATTCACAGTGCAAATACCCAGAAAGTACTTAATTTTCCCGGTGTCAGATAATTCACTAGGGAACCAGGAGGATTGCGCGACTGAGCCCACTTCGGTGCGGGAGGCGGATGCACTCATCTGATCAGCAATTTCAAATGCAAGAGGAAACAGCGGTGAAACCCAATCAAAATGACCTTGTGACCGCGGCCGAGGTTGTAGGGCCAATACAGACAAATAGCCACATGGGCTGGAAGGATGCATGGAAGAGAGAGAAGCAGCAAAAGAGAGGGAAGCAGTACCCCTTAATATGTGGGGTTCCTCAGGGGGCAGTCCTCTCCTTGATGTTATTCAACATCTATATGTACCCCCTTGCCCAGCTGGTGCAGAGTTTTGGGCTGGGGTGTCATCAGTATGATGATGATACCCAGCTATATCTGCTACTGGACAGCTGCCTGAATACTGCCTCACATAATCTGGCTGAGGGTTTGGATGCCATGATAGAATGGTTAAAAAAAAGTAGGCTGACGCTGAATCTGACAAAGATGGAGGTTCTGTGGTGGGGGGGGTGCATCAGGGCTGGGGCATAGACTTCCCACCCTTGATGGGGTGCCACTAACATCGGCACAATTCGTCAGGATTCTGGGTTCTTAACTATGGAGGCCTAGGTAACAAATATTGCCAGGTGGCATTTTTCCATCTATGCCAAACGTGGCAATTGGCCCTTTTCCTGTCACACCCTGATCTAGCCACAGTAATCCATGCAATGGTCACTTCCAGATTAGACTACTGTGACTCACTGTATGCTACCCTTCCCTTTAGACTGACCCAGAAACTCCAGCTGATCCAGAATGCGGTGGCACAAGTCCTGATGGGAACACCATGGACAGCACATATGCAACCTGTGCTGCACCAGCTACAGTGTCTTCCAGTGGAATACTAATTGAAGGTGTTGGTACTGACCTTTAAGGCCTTGGGTGGTCTGGGACCTGCATACCTTTGGGACCATCTCTTCCAGTATGTCCTAGAGAGCGTGTTACACTCTGCTGAGAGCAATTTTCTGGTGATCCCAGGTCCTAAAGATATCCAGCTGTTCTCAACCAGTGCCAGGGCCTTCTTGCCCCTGGTTCCAATCTGGTGGAACTCTCTGCCAACTTCCTTCAGAGCCCTGCAGGATTTAATGCAATTCTGCAGGGCCTGTAAGGCAGAAATGTTCTACCAGGCATTTGGTGGACAGCAATGGTTTTCCATCATAGCTAGCACCCTCTTTTCTTCCATTCTGGCTGCTTTGGCCTCCTCCTTAACCTGCCCACGAGACAGAAGAGCAGCTCAGAGTAGGTTTTTGATTAAAATTAAGGATGACATCTGGAGATTATTAAAGTAAGGATAATAGTTTTGTTGATTTTAATCTGCAATTTGTACTGTTTTTAACCTGTACTCAGGGACTGGGCGATCCAGAAATTTAATAAATAATGAATGACGATGATGATATAAAAATTGCTCCCCTCTTCTGTCAACAGAGCTGTGCTATGGAGGAGGTAGAAAGGGTGATTTTTGCCTCCTTCAACCTCCTTAGCCTTCCAGCCTTCTGGCTATTAGTGTGTCCTGTGGCTCTGGGAATATATTTTCCTGGGTTCAGAAATGACTGCTAGTGGGACCAGAATGTGGGAAAAATCATGGTTTCCTACAGTGTGCCCTCTAAACCGCATTAGTGTAAGCTAGCTCACAGTTTTTTAGCCTCCAGCTTACACATTTCTGTCTTAGCTCAGGAAGCATGGCTCCAAAGCAAACTAATTTATGCAGTAGCCAAGCTGCTCACTCACAACTTTAATGC
Source organism: Gekko japonicus (assembly GCF_001447785.1). Lineage (NCBI taxonomy): Eukaryota > Metazoa > Chordata > Lepidosauria > Squamata > Gekkonidae > Gekko > Gekko japonicus. The sequence goes on from NW_015163122.1 coordinate 524,396, forward strand.
CAATAGCTCACAAAGTAGAATTTTTGCTCACACGACTCACACACAGAGGGAGCATTGGTCTCCTGTCCCTTCTGCTGATGGATCACAGGATCATTCAACTCCCTGTTCACTTTTACTTTCTCACACACATAAATGTAACTTCTTTCAAGTGCACAAACCCAACTTGGTGCTAACATTGCATATGATTTACTTGGGTAGTCATGTCACCATAGTCTCATGGATATCCGTTCCATATCTAAAAGCCAGTTTGGTATAGTGGTTAGGAGCACATACTCTAATCTGGGAGAACCGGGTTTGATTCCCCACTTCTCCACATGCAGCTGCTAGCATGACCGTTGGTCAGTCATAAGTTCTTTCAGAGCTGTTCTCTCAAGGGCAGTTCTTGGGAGAGCTCTCTCAGCCCCACCTACCTCACAGGGTGTCTGTTGTGGGGAGGGGAAGGGAAAGGGTTTGTAAGCCACTCTGACACTCTCTTCTTGATATGCTGGGCTGTTTCAGTATGCTCAATCTGTTGCAGATGAAGACATACATGGATTGAATTTAGCCTGATATAGTCTGGTTCCATTCTGCCATCTTACTCAGTGATTCACATTTATTCTATCTCCTTTCTAAGTTTTACTGTTCCCCTGAAGAAGGATACTACACTGACAATTTTGCTCTTCTGATTTTGCTTCATAACTGCAGTGGAACTGCATCAACATAAAGGATTTTTTTTAAAAAAAAAAACCACCTTCATAAAATGTTTTAATTTCACTGAATTCACATTTCATGACAAAGTTTATTTCAGAATCTACCTTCTCAAGTGAAGTCTACTTAAATGCCCAACAAGGAAATTTCTTTAAATACCCAGCATAAACTGTTTGTTTAAATTGAAATCTTTCATTATTTTTTAATGTCAGAGTACAATCTCTAGGCAGAGTTCCCCCCCCTCAAGTGCATAGATTTTCCTAGATTTTTAAATTTGTTCTTTTACTAGTGATCTGACCATCAACTTTAATATTGCTAAACTGAGGAAAACAGTGAAATATTAATCTACAAGTGGGAATTCGCAAGGCCTTGCGGGAGGCATCTCATTTCCCCTTCCCCCACTATTTCCTCTTCCCCTTTCCTGGAAGCCCCCATAGCCTCTCCCATTTTCCTTAGGGTTGCCAGCGCCAGGTTGGGAAATTTGGGGGTGGAGACTTGGGAGGAAAGGTTTGGGGAGGGAGGTGACTTCAGCAGGGTGTAACTTCAGGACATCTCAAAGATTAGAGCCAGAGGCTCTGAAATAACATCTTCAATTTCTTTTAGCACCCTTGGATGCAAGCCATCTGACCCTGGAGATTTGAAAGTATTTAAGGCAGCTAGATGCTCTCTAACTATTTCCTTACTTACTCTGGACTGGCAGTTTCTCCTTCCTTCATATGCCTTGCATTCTTCAGTTTTCATACAGCTCGCCTTACAGTTAAAGACTTATGCAAAATGAGAGTTGAGTAATTCTGCTTTGTCTTCATCCCTTGTTAAGGCTTGACCATCTTCCCCTAGCAATGAGCTTACTCCATCCCTGTTCTTTTTGCTCCGAACATAGGCATAGACATTTTTCTTGTTATTTTTAGCATCCCTCGCAAGCCTCAGCTCCATCTGCGCTTTAGCCTTTCTGACACCATCCCTACAGATTCGAGCCTGCTTCTTGTACTCACCCTGAGTAATCTGACCCTCCTTCCATTTCCTGTACATTTCCCTTTTTAGTCTCAGCTCTTCAGAGAGTTCCTTGTTCAGCCACCTCAGCTTCATTACCCATCTCCCACCTTTCTTTCTTACCGGATCAGTTTGAGATTGTGCCTTAAGCACTTCATTTTTCAGCATCACCCATTCTTCCTGTGCAGATTTCCCCCTCAGTATTTCCAGGTAGTTTGCCATTGCCTTCCTCTGCAAAGCCTTCCTTGGTAGTCTCTCTTCCAAATGCCAACCCAGCTTAGCTTTTGAGATCTAATGAGATCAGGCTATACTATATCATTTTACACCCCTACCAACTACCTTACTCACAGTGAAATTAGTGTGATCCACAGTGAATGTGTATTGCCACATGAAATACCAACAGTGACAGCCTAAGTAGAGTAACACCTTTCTAAGTCAACTCAAGTACATAGGCTTAGAAGAGGGTAACTTTGCTAGGATGGGACGATAAGACCACCAACCAGACCAGGACAACTGCTAGTCAAAGGCTGAGATCCCAAATGTATGACAACATGTGCCTGTGTGCATGAGCTCTGCATCATAACCCATCCAGAATTTTTGAAATAAAAGAAATGTCCATTAGAGTGTTGTGTTGCCAAGCAACCACTTTATAAAGCATTTCTAAAGACTCTTAAATATGACTGCAAAGCTGGACTGTGAAATAAGTCAGTCAGGGCCATGGACAGAACAGTTGCCATGAGACTGTGCCATTCTACTGGACTGAAAGCCTGTGCTTTAGAAAAGGGGAACCTTGCACTGGAGCAGCATGTGGATCCATGGAATACAAGATGCCTCTTGCTCCTGCACCTCTGCAGCAATACCAGTGTCAGAAGGCAAACCAGCCACTCTGACTCCTCCACACATGGAACTAGCAGCAGATCACTGAGGGAAGCCATACACTGTAAACATTCATCTTCAGATGCCATGTAGAGTTCCCTTCATCATGCAGGCATTTCCCCTCCACCCTCACATATTAACATCACCAGGTGAAGCATGTATTCCACTTCGGCCTAAATAAAAGGATATACTCCATGATGGGATTGACATCCTCCAGCCACCCATCAGGATAACACACCTGTTAATCATCGGGTCATTAAGACCAACTACTGGCAATGTAGCAAGAACATTACTCTTCTTTTGTCTCCTTTGTTTCAACCCATCCTCCTGAGAGGTGTCACTATTAGGCAAACCATTATTTCAATTGCCTAACGATTAATCCCTTTTTCTGACCCATTTACAGTTTAAGTTTTTTCTACTCTTTCCTGGGGACTACATGATCAACAAGGCATCAGCCTTAGGTAATAAATCAGGTATAAAAGATGTGCAGCACCCCATTGCTTTCTCTCTTGCTCCTACCTTCCTAACCCTACCCTATCTTGCTGGTTCCATTCTTAGCACTGTTTGGAACCTCCCACTTGTGTTGCTGATCAATTCATAGCCCCTTCCCATAGTCTTTGCCCCCTTTTCACTGCAGAGTCAACTCATCTCATCAGACAGGTAAAGTATCGCCCAACCAACAATATTTCCTGCTAATGCAACCATCTCTGTACCTTTCTACCTGAATTCCTAGATCTGTATTGCTTGTGTGTATGGTTAATTTTATATTGTATGTGTGAGAATCCTTAGTAAAGAAATCACTGCTTTAGTATATGTAGCCTCAGTGTCTATTTCTGGGCTTTGAAAAATCGGACTCCCATATACATAGATTATTGGTCCCATAGTTAATGCCTATTGCCCTTTAATATTCATAATGTAATATTAATATTCATAATCCTCCACATTTATTAAAAATAAGACAATCTGGATAACAGTTGATGTCTCAATTCCGAATTCACTCTATAATGCTTTGTTAATGATTATTTAGGAAAAGTTCATCTCATGGTGCTGTGCATATAAGCAATATTGAACTGCTCCCCAGAGAACTCGTGACCGGGCTTCATCTTCCCTTCAGTTCCTCCACATACTCATGATAGATAACCACATGGAAATGGAAATCCAGTCCCCCTCCCAAAACACACCTTAAATAAGGGGTCTTAGATAGGGCTGTTGCTCGATTCATAATATAGCTGGCTATTGTGAGCTGAAAAAATAATATATCTGACCAAAAACATACCTAGGTTAATGCCACCACCCCTAAACCTGTCCTATTATCTAGTAGGCAGGGTATTTGCACAATTAAGATTAACATTTGCCTACATCAAGCAAATTATGGTAATAAAGTAACTGTACCAGTTTAAATAAAGGAGTAAGCCAAGCTGAGAAAGTGACCATTTTACAAATTCTCTGGGGCCACTGAAGGGTGATGTGAATTCTGCTCATCACAGATATGAACTCTGTTCTTGTTTGCGAGCTCATACATGAAGGAGTTCCTTTACTTTTGCCAGGAAATATTGATTTTCTTTCTGCTCCCTTGCATTTCTTGAACATGTAAACAAAACAGAGGTTGAACTGAGTTCAGAGGCTATCTCAAAATAACCCACCATGTAAACACACTACAAAATAAGATGTAACTGAGCCCAATACAAACAAATTTCATTCTGTATTTTTGCTATTGATAACTGGACTTTTAATATCTAAGACATATCCCAGTTTTCACTTTGTTTGCTTCCACAACAGCTGAATGCCATAAGGCTTTTTATGCCTTTAACATAAGGGACAAACTAAGGATGAAAGAGCATGCCTGGTGAGCTGCATAATGACAATGGATGAGCAATGACCTCTCGGGCCCAGATCCTCATCTCATACTGGTCTTGAGCCCCCTCTTCTTTACAATGCAAATATGAAACTTGTGCAGCCCTTCCTCTACATTAATTGCCTTCTACCCTGCAAGGTAACACCATATCAAGCATTTATCTGAGCATATAGTCTATAACATTTTTTAAAAAATATTTTTCTTGCTTTCTGGATTCTGGGTTCATTAAAAAAATTTAAAGAAGCATGTGTTGTCACACTTGAAAAAAGGTTTCCCAGCCCTAGGACATGTCCAGTGTTCCCTTTAAGCTGAGCTAGTGTGAGCTAGCTCACAGTTTTTTAGCCTCTGGCTCACACATTTTTGTCTTAGCTCAGGAAGGATAGCTCCAGAGCAAGCTGTTTTATGCAGTAGCCAAATCACTCGCTTAGAACTTTAATGCCAGTAGCTCACAAAGTAGAATTTTTTGCTCACAAGACTCCACAGCTTAGAGGGAGCATTGTTTCTTTTATTGTACCCTTCCCATCACACTCAATTTTGTAGCTTAGAGCTGGGATCTATCACTGGCAGTAGAGCTGCAAATAGTAAGGGCAGACAGAATTGCTATAAGGTAGCTTTGTCATTTGATTTCACATTGAGGGAGCTGAGCATAAATCACAGATACTGGTTGAAACCTAAACTAAATCTGGAACTTCCAGATTGGGTTAACCTCCTGTTCATTCCTCAGACCACAGCTGCTCAATATCAGTAGAAAAATAAATAAAACAAAACATTACTTTTGTTTACCAGGAAATCCTTTAAAAAAAATTTTTAAAAAAAAACTTGTGGGTCCACAATTTTGTCATAGGATCAAAGTCCAAGTATCCAGTAAGGAACGTATTCTTGTCTTATGATTCATGTTATATATAACATACATTAGTATCATAAAGATAAGTATGCTCTCAAAAACAAGAGAAACCTTTAACATTTTGGAAGGATAAAGTTGACATAGACCCTATGAAGCTTCTGAAGCCATGGTTTACATATACTGTACTGTATTGGTTGTATTAGATCAACCTTGAATAGCTAGGGATTCCACACATTCAGGGAGGCCAGAGGCAACCTTGTGCAGTCACATCTAAAGCATAGTTCATCAGGACTCATGCAATCATACTGTAGTACAAGGAAGGTTATGGAAGCAGAGGGTGAAAATTATGGGGCACTAAGAAGTTCCATTTCCAAGCATCCTTAGAAATGTTGAACCATGTTTATTAGTTGAAGCTCAAAACAGCCACTACCATGCACACACAGAACAAAATAACATATACAGATTGACTTTTGTAGCAACACTTCAGCATCTTCCACTGCCAGAGAGAGACTCCACAATTCAGTTTTGTCTGATTCTTTGGAGTAAGAAATACAGTAAAACCAAAAATCAAAGCTTAAGGTGCCATATATGTCATAAAGGTGTGTATATGTCATTCTTCGGATCCTGGCCAACGACTACCAGTTTTACAATACAGAAAGTCTGATGGAGATGTGGACATGGAATGAGGGAAATTTTGGTGTACTCACCTCTGTTCAACTCCAAATAGATGCAGTCCATTTGGAAGATGGAGATATTGTCAAAATATCAGTTTCTAACAAGTGTTATTCAATCAGATGTGTCTCTTCTCTACCAAGAAACGGAACCTGTGATACAAAAAACAAAATGCAGATTCAGCTAAGTCATTCAGCTTCCAGGCATGTGAATAATAAAATAAATATTTTGTGTATCAGGCAATGTATTAAAAAATCTTAGCCTTCATCATTGCTTTTGATTTTGCTGATTGCATGTTAAGCATCTCTCTCCAACCACCTGGTTGCGTCAATGAATGAAAACCTCCACTTGTTCTTTAAGTGATTGTTAACGTGTGCATTATAAGAAGGAAGAATTCCAAGAATGTTACGGGAGGTCCTTGACCATAACAGACATATCCAATAAAAAGGGAGAGCATGCTGTGAGGCACTCATTACTCTGAATGCATGTGAAATAGATTACAACTAAATTAGATAGTGCTAGAGCCATTTTATTGTAACATAACAGAGATGTAGAATTCCATAAAAACAGAGAGTGAAAGTAATGCATCAGGGTCTCTGTTCAGGAGTTACATCTGTTTCAGAAATCTTTATATCAACAACAAAAGAAGTTCCTTCCATTTCGGTAATTCAATCCAGTAAAAAAGATGCACAGCTAATATGGTATTTCAACATACATTGCATCGTTTCTGCATTCTGATTGATCACCTGACTTGCTGGAAAAAGTTAACTAACTGTGAAACAAAATAGGGAAACAGCTTGGAATGACTACATGTGTACCCTGGATGAGGAAGAGTATTAGCTTGGCATAACTATCTTTGCTAGTCTAATCAAAATTCATTGCACTTCTTTTGAAATATCTTAGATGTTTTTACCTCAATAGGAACTTTAAAAATTATTTTGCAATTTTGTCTTAGGAAAAGAATGGAAATTAGACGGAAGCATACATATGTAGCTCCCACACACACATTTTACTAATATTTTTGCTTTCCTTCAAATTCTGTGGTTGTTTTTGGCAGAAAATGATTTTCTTTAGTTTTCTTAAAATTTTTACATTTTACAATTAGCCTAATAATCTTAATAACCTAGAAGTTATTTATTTCAATAAGGTCAGCAAAAGAGAGTAAAACATCTATGAGCTGAAGGTGCTTGTGAATATGGATATTTCCTGCCTTTCCCCTCCCACAGCATCTTCCTGAGACCTAAAAAAAAAAAAGATGCTTGGGATTGTAGGAAACTCAGGGACAAAATGACACATAACACAAGGTGGGATACAGTGAACAAATAAAAATGAGCAAACTTGCCCCCCACTTTGTTCTTCTGCTAGAGGAATCTGTTGTGTCAATGATACCCAGCACCAGCTTTTCAAAGTTTTTAGGGCACTGCTGGGGGAGGAAAGAGGTAGGAAAGATCCACATCTATCAGTAGCATGCTCATTGTTCATACAACCCAGGATATATTTTTTTCCTTTTCAGATTTCAGGCCACCATTGAGGAGCAAATATTAAGAACCAGTCATGAGCGCTGTGAACAGTCTGATACAATTAATGTCCAGTGAGCTATCATGTAGAAAAAAATATGAGGGGGGAGGGGTCATGTTTCTGAAAGTCTTTTAATCTGATAAAACCAAGGTCAAAATTGTTTTTACTATAAACTAGCAGAAACTGGAGGGTACTTTCCATTTATAGAGATCAATTTTATCTGGTTTTTTTGTTGTTCAGTCGCACAGTCGAGTCTGACTCTTCGCGACCCCATAATTTAAAGCAGGGGTCCACAATGTGGTACCTGTGGGCACCATGGCACTGGCCAACACCTTTCCTGGTGCCCACCAAGTGTTTATAGGAAGTGGGTGGGGCCAGGTGGGGCTTTTACCCAGCAATGTTTCAGATTGGCCATTGGAGATCTGATTGGCTATGCAGATATTTTTAAAGCATTACTTTGGCAGCAGCTGCTAGCAAAGCACAAGAATCTCCATTGTGTGGCTGCAGGTAAGCTTGTGGCAGCTATTTTCTGGCTGCCTCTGCCTCCTTCAGTAGCCATGTTTACGGCTGTGTCCATCATACTCTGCCAGATTGCCAAAGATAACCACAGGCTCAAAAAGGTTGGGGACTCCTGATTTAAAGTGTGTAAATGTATTAGTAATAAATACATTCAATTACTTAAAATTATAATATTACAGACAAATAACAATACATTAAGAAGAACTATGAAGACTATAAATCAGAGCTCTTCATCATGTGATTTTGCCATAGCCAAGAGATAGTATGTTAATAGCATGTGTTCACAAGCAGTGGGGGTTACAAAATTGCAATCCCAAATGACATTTCCCAAACTTATTGGATTTCTTTTGTACGATTGTTTGAATGATCATTAAGCAAAATAATCAAATGCAATCACTCCAAAACTATGGTAAAATGATTGGTGTAAGGCACTAGGCTTCTCATAATTGCTTTATTAAAGTGATGTGATGAAACACCATCTGACAAAGTGGTTCTGTCCTCAAGTTCCTCCTGCTGCCCAGGAGTAAGACTGCGTCTCCTGCACTGGCAGAACTCAGAAGAACTAAGGTGGGTGTACAGAGAAAAACACCACTGGCCACAGAATGTTAGCTAATGTTGACACCTCGCAATATGGAGAAACTGCGTCCTGACTCCTGGCCTTTCTTACACAACATGTTCCGTGATACTAGTGTCCCATACAAAGGACAGATGGAATAATCATGGTTTGGTGCACATGACAGATCATAATAAATTGTGAATACTATGCAGATTACAAGTTTTAAGTAATGATGTACTTGATAAGTCAATGCTCCTTTTTAAAAAATCTGCAAAGAAATGTCTTGCATTTTACAGCTTTCCTTTCCCCACATTCATACCTGTTTCATGAGCACTTTTCACACATCTTTTAGAGTTGTCCAACTATAGCACAGGGAAACCGTAAGGCTGTTCCTCACTTTCATGGTTGTGCAGTCTGCTCTGAGAAACTGCCAACATATTTATGCACAACTCAGCCATGTCTGCACAACTAATCTGGCCCCAGTGGGTGGTTCATTACCCATGTACCACCTATATACACCTTAATTGACAATCTGAACTTTTCAAACTGATAGCTGTGGAATTTAGCACAGCAAGAGACTTATCAAACTTTGCCATTGGCGTGCTGGCCACAAACAAATGCTGTGTGATTCCTTCAAAACCTGCATTACTAGCAGCCACTTGCATGTATGATGTGGTACAAACTGAGACTATGAAATTTGAGATGCATTTCTTGTATATAATTGGATTCTGTCATATGGGTGTGGGACGAGCTGGGACAACTTGTGACCTACCTAGATAGACATCGTCCACCCACTATGTATTTATACCCTTTCCAGTGCACAAAGTATGCAACACAAACAGGAGAAGCCATTGATAGGCGGGGGCAGATTAGCCATTAAGGTCCCTGGGAAAGTTCTGGTGGACCAATAGTCTGTGGGGCAGTCACTTCATGCCAGGCTGCCAAATTATGCCAGGCCCTATTTGAATGAGACAGAGAGATGATCAGGCCCCATGCCCGCTCACCTGAACCCTACAGGATCTTATTCCCCAATATGAAGGAGGATACAGGGCGGAACAGCCAGTTGAGTCTTGACTAGGAATGGGCACAAACGGGAAAAATTTAGTTCATATCGCTTCATGGTCTGTGACCAAACTACAAACTGAACAGGGTTGTTGGTGAACCAAACTGGTTCACAGTTTGTGGACCCACAAACCCTGTTGAAAGGAACTGTAATCCCTTTAAATGGGGTTTGCAGAAAGCCCAAAAAACAGCTCAGTGGTGGGTAGATGCTCCCAGCCACTCAGCTGTTTTTCTTTCTTGTGCAGTCTCTTTAAAGGGACTGCACAAGAAAGCCCAAAAAACAGCTGAGCAGTGGGAATGCACTCCCCGCCACTCAGCTGTTTTTGCAGCTTTTTCAGGGAACAGAAAGGAGGTTAAAGGGACTCGGAGTCACTTTAAACCCCTGCATTCTGCTCTATCCACAAACCACCATGAATGGCCATGAACTGCTTTAGAAGTTCATGGGAGTTCATGACGGTAGACCTATCACAAACTTCAGTTTGCAAACCATGAACAGGGCAAAATTTGTGATGACTTTTGCTTCGTGGTTCGATTGGTGCCCATCCCCAGTCTTGACTACAGATAAGGTATTTATTGAGTTCACACAAAACCACTAAAGCAACTCCCTACTATTTTCCATTCACACACTCACTCACTCTGGCACCAACATTTTCGTGAAGGCTTGCTGCAGTATTTGGAACAGGAGAGCTGATGTGATGACAAAGAATCTGCCCTTTAGCTCTCTCTCTGTGTGTAATTATACCTCAGGTTGTAAAAATTGCTCAAGATTCAACTTCTCCTTTCTTGTAGATGGAGCTGAAACAGTTTCAGACAGAATTCAGGATGAGAGGTTTTGACCTCCTTTCTAGGGGACTACTACCTGCTTGCAACTGCCCCTGGAACCCAATGTTCTTTTCTTCTTGCAACTTTCCTATTATCTCAAGGTCATTGGTTTCCCATCAGTCTGTCAACATAATGGGCACAAAGCTTGAGTAGCTTCTGTTTTCCTGCCTCAGAATTTCTCTGGCACTTGAGGCAAGAATCTATTTAGAGATATAGACAAGAGCAAACAATGCACAAAGCAGAGTGCTTTTTCTTTGGTATGCCACAAGGAGAACTTCCTGTAGTCTTCCTCAGTAGCCTGTGATTCACCCCTCCACACACACCCCACACATCTGTCTGTGCCTCTAGCCATACATTCTGCTGCTCAAAAGCACAAGAAGACAATAAATGCATCAATATCACAAAGCTTAGGCCATACATTGAAATAATTCAGCATTTCTGCAACAGGCATTTTGACCACATGGTGACTTGCCTGCTGGGTGTGAAGACTATGGACATCTCACACTGTCTAAATAGGTTGATAGTACTAGAGAGGAATCAGCAGTCATGGCATACATTGGCACCAATGACATTTGGAAATGTAGTCCTGTAGTCCGGGAGGAAAAATTTATGTTACTAGGCCGAAGGTTAAAGGCCAGGACCTTGAAGGCAGCATTCTTCAAATTGCACTGGTTCCACACACGGGGCCAGCTAGACAGGCGTAGATCAGGGATCTCAATGCATTGATGAGAAAGTGGTATCAGGAGAAAGAATTTAGACTTGCTAGACATTGGGGAACTTTCTGGGACAAGGCAACCCTGTATGAAAGAGATGGGCTTCACTTGAACCAAAAGGGAACCAGGCTGCTGGTGATTAGTGTTGAAAAGGTGGCAGCTTTTAAACTAATCACAGGAGGAAAGCTGACAGGAGCTGAGGAGCCTGCAATTTGGAACAAGGCAATCTGAAGGAATGATTATGTAAATTCTCAAGAGTAATATTGACAGGAGCACAACAGAATTTGAGACTGATAGTAGGATTGTGAAGGAGGGCCATGTTTGGCAACAAAGAAGCCAAGGGAGGTGAGGGCTGCTAGAGAGAGAAACACATTATAGATGTCTATGTGCCACTTCTAGAAGTCTCCAAGGCAAGATGGGGGAGCTGGAGTGCTTGGTACTCAATGACAATTTAGATATGGTGAGTATCTCAGAAACATGTTGGAATGAGGAGAATCTATGAGATTGCGAGCCCCAACATCCGCTGAGCCCGCGCTGCAAGGAGGGGGCTGATTTGCCTCCTCGTGAGACATGAAGAGAAGGGCAACGGTGCCGTGAGAAGTGCAGCGCTAGGCAGGGGGCGGAGCCAGCCTATTTAGGCTTGGCTCCCGCCCTCTGCCCCAGCAGTTTTTTGATGTGCTTGAAGCAAGTTGCAGCTCCAAGCATGATGTAGGAAGGCAGGCCCGGGCCTTTGTGGGCTTTGGGCCCGGTGGGAGGCCAGAGGTCCAGGACAGGTGGCTGCTTGTGCCCGGCGTGCAGCCGCAGTGCTCTTCAGGCTGTGGCGGTGAGGAGCATCGGGCCACTGCAGCAGAAGCCAGGAGAGTCAGGCCATGGCGGCGGCTGGAACATCGGGGCCTTGGTGCTCTCAGGCCACGTCAGCCAGAACCATGGGCTGTGTCGGCAGTGGCCCGTATCGTCAGGCTGCAGCGCCGGGAGCCAGGGACATCAGCTGCGCCACTGCGAGCCAGGGCATCAAGCCGTGGTGGCAGCTGGGAATGTTGGGCTGCTGTGGCAGCCAAGGGTGTTAGATTAGTGGAGGGAGCATTGCAGAGGCAGCGGGAGCATCAAGCCACAGTGGCCATGGAGCATTGATGCCACATGGGGACCTGATTCTCGTGGGCCGCCGCCGCAGCTTGATCTTTGGGCCTGCATCTTGCAGCTGCAAGGCAGTCCTCATGGGCATGTCTTTGGGACCGCATCAAGGTTTGTGGCTCCCACTGTGGTAAAAAAGGAAGAAAAGACAAGACAGAGAGAAGCACCATTCACGGGGGATGTGGTAGGCGGCATAGGTAAGCTGCTGGGCTACCCCCCCTCACCTTTAACTTTATTTTCACGGGCCCAGACCTTGTAGTGTCTTAGGGGTGGTAGCAGGGTAAGGCTGCTTCACCCCCCCCTCATCCCTCCTTTCCCCCATAGACTTGAAAGCCTGCTTTTTGGCTGGGTGGGTATTTCCTTGCTTTGGGTGGCTATCTATCCCCCCTTCTGTTCAATTGGGGGGGTCTGGTTATTAGGCCAGGGCTTGCAGGCCTTCCTTGCACCCTGCCTCTTCAGTGGTGGCCATTTCGTGGTGGAGCCAATTGGTGAGGGGTGGCAGCCATTTTGTTGAGTGATGGCCATTTTTTATTGTAATTTAAATACATGAGTAAGGGGGGAAGGAACAGGGGAAAGCATTCTACCTCTTGCCATTGGTATAGAAGTGATGCTGGTTCCAGCCAAGTGTTCATGGTTGGGAGACCAGCAGCAGGTCAAGGCTACCTCACTCATTTCATGATATATGGTGACAGCTAGGCCCTTGATTTTCTAAGTACAGTGTGCTGCAGTGGTTAAGCATGTAGTCGATAATTTGAGTGAACTGGAATTGATTCCCAGCTTCTCCACTTGCAGCTGCTGGAAGACTGTGGGCAAGCCATAGTTCCGTCAGAGCTGTTCTTTAAAGAGCAGTTTGTGAGGGAACTATCTTGGCCCCACCTACCTCACAGGCAATGCCCCCTCACAGGGTAGGGTGTCTGTTGTGGGGAGGGGAAGGGAAAAATGTTTGTTGGCCACTCTGAGGCTCCAAGTGAGGGGCAGAGTATAAATTCTATCCCCCTTCCTTCCTTCCTCCATCCACTATTGCTGGCGTGGTTAAGGTAGGATTTATTAGGAAATTTATCTGCAATAACGGGAAGAGATGATTTCAATTAAAACTCACAGGCTGGGGTACCCTCTAAGCTGAGTTAGTGTGGGCTAGGTCACAGTTTTTGGCCTCTAGCTCACACAATTTTCTGGCTCTGGATGAGTGGCTCCAGAGCAATCTGGTTTCTGCAGTGGTCAAATTACTGGATCACAACTTTGGTGCCAGTGGCTCAAGGTGGGATTTGGAGCCGACAGGTGGATGGAGTATTTGGAAGCATTGTATCAGTGACAGACCATCTGCTTTGCGTGCATATGGTCCCGGTTTCCATCTCAGCATCTTTAATGGAAGGATTTGGAGATGGTGAGGTGGCAGACCTCTGCCTCTGGCCTGGAGAGCCTTTGCCAGTTTGAGCAGGCAATATTCATTTTGTTAAACTTTAAAGCATACAGCGCTATCGAAGGGGCTATTCCTTATGAAGAATAACAATGTTTACCCACTTATTGCAGCAGGGTTTATTATATTTGAGACTGTAGACAAGGATTTCTATTCAAATTGCCATATTTATTTGGTTTTATTCTGAGAAAGACAGTTAAATTGCCAATCTTCCAATTACAATATTTGGCCTTAATGCATATAGGGATGTTTTTCCGGTGCAGTGGTTAGGAGTGAAATCAAGTGTAATCTGAACGGAAGCAGCTGAACTTTTAGGGTTTCCTTATGCGAAGGAATCCTTGTCAGCAACATGTGAATTCGACAGTGTGAATGCACTCTGATTTGGCGAATTGGCTTGGTCTTCTTCATGGGTTAGGATTTGAAAATATCCATTACAATACACAGATTATAAATTATTTGCAAAAATTCTGGCCAACAGATTGAAGAGGGTACTAAGCCACGCAATACATAGAGACCAATCCGGATTTTTACCAAAAAGAAAAATTCAAAATAATATTAGAAATGTAATCAACACATTAGAATATTATGAATTGCATCCAGGAAAGCCAATGATATTAACACCTTTAAACGCGGAAAAAGCGTTTGATAATATCAACTGGGATTACATGTTACAAAAATTTTCGGTATGGGAATGTGGGAGTAATTTCTACACAATGATAAAAGCTATATATAATACCCAAAGTGCAAAAATCTTAGTGAACGGTGAACCCACCCAGAAGGTTTCAATCCAAAAAGGTACTAGACAGGGGTGCGGCCTATCTCCATTATTGTTTATCTTCACTATAGAATCATTGGCGGAAAGGATTCGAAAAAATGAAATGATAAAAATTATTTTATGACTGAATTTTTGCTAGTATGATATAAAAGTTGTTAAATGTGAAAGACATAATGGATATTATAAGTTGTAACCGAAAGTGAAATTGATATGATATAAACTTTTGTTATAGTGAAAAATGAAAATAAATTTCAAAAAAAAAGAAAGAAAATATCCATTACAATATGTCATTTCTACCTTCTGTTTTCTGTTTTAGCAAGAATGCAGTGTGACTTCCAACCTGATGCTGTGATCTGGGAATTTGACAGCCACCACGTTGTTGCAGGTCATTGGTTGGAGCCAGTTTGGTGTAGTGGTTAAGTGTGCAGACTCTAATCTGGGAGAACCGGGTTTGATTCCCCACTCCTCCACTTGCACCTACTGATGTGACCTTGGGTCAGTCACAAGCTCTGGCACAGCTATTCCTGAAAGAGCAGTTTGTGTCAGAGTTCTCTTAGCCCCACCCACCTCACAGGGTGTCTGTTGTGGGGAGGGGAAGGGAAAGGAGTTTGTAAGCCGCTCTGAGACTCCAAGTGAAGGATGGGGTATAAATCCAATCTCCTCCTCATCCTAATGAGCAGTCTTCACAGGGTTAATAGCACAATTGTCTTTAAGGTGAGGTCCAGTGAGTCTCCATGGCCTGAGAGTGGCATTGGTCATGACAGGCTGTGGACGGTGTCGGCTGGGATGCAGTGGTGCTGCCACAGCAACAGGAATGGGGCAGGTGGCTTCCAGGGAGGTTCTGTGGGGGCGGTTCTCTCACTTGGTCAGGAAAGAGCTACTTTTTGACATGGCAGCCCAGCCTTACTTATGTATATATGGAATAGGGTCCACTGAATTCAGGTTCCCATTCCAGTGAATGAACACAGCCTGCATGTAGGTGTATATGCCGGTTTGTTTAGTGTGTGCTTGTCCTTGGTCTTTAGGATAGGAACCCAGTTTCTATAAGAAATTATACGTACTGTGCACTCTTCAGGATAGGGTGGTTTTTCAAAACAAGCAAATAAATAAGGACATCAATATATGTTTTACAATTATAACATTGTAGATTGCCTCTTATCATGTTTTAAAAGCCTAACTAACTTTTTGTTATGATGGGTCTCAGTGGTTAGTAGAAATGGGGAAGATTAAACATTAGGAAGTGTTTCAGAATGCCCTAGGGGGGCGGTCTCTTGACTTCTAAACAATGAATGCCTGTGAAAAGTTCATTAAGGAACCCCAAGGCTGAGTGAATGTTTCCACAGTTTGCCAATTATGAGGATGTGGAATTGAATCAGAGACGCTCTCTTCCGGTATAGACCTTAGGCAATGGTAATTCTAGGCTTCAATTTCCTATCTTTCAGGGTGCAGGATTGCCATACAATCCAATGAATTAAGTCTTGTCTGTTTTATATAGACTTAAGGTGTGGAAATGCACAGCTGTAGCTTGTTATGGCATAGAGGTAAAGGACATCACCAGATAACCAACATCTCTTTTAGGGGTTGGGCTTCCTTGATACCCAGGAATATCAATAAGTTATTTCAATGGATCAGTGCAAATATAAGCACTATGAACATTGGGCAGTGCCTTGTAAGGGTGAGCATTGCTGTGTAAATTCCTTTGCTACCCAGGAATATCGATACGTTATTTCACTTGATCAGTGCAAACATTAGCACTATGAATGTTGGGCAGTGCCTTGCAAATTGCAATGACTGTGCAAAACCAAACATTGTGATGTACATGTAATGGAATTTCTACAGCATTCTATGAAGGTCCTGAGAGAAGGGATGTTGGGAAGATCATCCATTTTGAAGAAATATTATGGACTGTGTCTTAATAAAATGGACTATGCCTTAATAAAGCTTGATAGTGAATGGACTACTGGGCTGCTATGCTAAAGACATGGGAATGAAAAGTTCAACGGAAGGGCATCTAAGAGGCAATACCAGCTGCAAGAGATAATCACCGGAGTTGAAGCCTCAACTGACGAGGGGCCCCTATGTTATCAGCATTCCTCTTGTATGCTAAAACAAAGGAGCAATAAACACGATGACCTCGGTGGCCTGCCCAGACCATGTGTCTCCACTGTGATAAGCCCAACATCAGATGTTTACCCTACCCGAAGATTTATCACACATAGCAACAGGCACGTTCGCAATTCTGATGACTCGGCATATGACCCCTGCCTCCGCTCAGGCACCTCCCCGGTAGTTAATCAATATAGTGTAAATTGACCCCTTAGCCAATCCTTGACCCTTGGGGTAGCGTCACCTGATGACCTGTGTGAGCCCACCCCTCTTCCCCCTCGCAAGAAGGTTTAAAACATTGAGCACAGAATGATTAGCCCTCTTCTTCCCCCCCTCGTCACCGACCTCTATTGTCTGCTTAACCTCTCTGGTCCCCCTTGCTATCCTCCTCCCCGAAATCCGCTTTGCCTTAGAACTGCAGCTAAGGTCAGTTCACGTGTCTCCGGCTGGTCTGGTCTCACGTGTTTCTTCCCCGTTTCTACCCTCCCGTCCTTATCACCCACTGGAAGATTAGGAGCTGAGCCACAACTGAGGTAAATATACTTCATCGAGGATACCAACAACCCTCCTGCTAAAGCAACTGTGCTGTAAAATATTCTAACTGCTTTTCTTAGCCCTTGTGAGCGTGTGTGGTTTTTATTATTATTCTTGTGTGTTTGCATTTTATATCAGTAAAGATTGTTACTTTTACTTCCGTTGTCGTCTCTTCATTGGAGCATCACAGTACAGCCCATCCTTCGTAGACACAGACCAGTGACCCGTTAATAAACTGTTCCAATCGTCTCTCCTAAAGAGTGATTCGGCTAACAGGGAGCTCTAGTGGACCAGTGACAACCCATTTCCCTGGCAGTGGAAAAAGGGTAAATTCTACAACCTAACGTTCTGAAGATGATTACTGCTTTAGGCATACAGATGAAATTTTGATGACCAGGCAGCAGTTTGCAGTGGTAGTGCCTGGGCTTTGGCAAGTTGAGCCTTTCCTGGGGTGAAGTTTGGAACTCACTCTTCTTGGTTCAGTGTCAATTCCACTACAGCTGCCCTGGGTTATGCATTCCCTTGCCGTGCGGTAGGGTCAGTGGGACCTTGTTCAGATCAGGACCTTAATTTGATCACTGCACTACATTTGGGCGGGGGGGGGGACACTGTGATCAGTGAGCCAGTGACGGCTTTCGCCTAGCGTTCGAAGAATGGAATTGCAAAATTAAGTTATTAATGAGGTTTTTCTTTCAGGTGCTGCTGGTCACGGGGTGAGATGAAGTTGCAACATCTGCGACCACAGCATGGTCTTTTGGGCCACCCCCCGGGCCAGGAGGACACCCTGGACATTAAGGCCCTTGTGCTACGAGCGGAGGCAGACTTTGTGATGGCCCATAGGGTGGACAGTATGGCTGGCAAGGCCCTTGTGGGACAAGCTGAGGGTGACCTTGCAATTATGAGAGCAAGGAGGCCTGGAGTGCAGATAGTCGAGTCAGCTATGATGCTTCGCCATGACGGACAAGGCCATGGGCTACAGCAAGGGCTGTCCTTGCGATGATAAGAGCAAGGAGGCCCGGAGTGCAGATAGTTGGGTCAGCTATGCTGCTTCGCCATGATGGACAATGCCATGGCGATACAAGCGGGGGCGGTCCTTGAGATGATAAGAGCAAGGAGGCCTGGAGTGCAGATAGTTGGGTCAGCTATGCTGCTTCACTATGATGGTTAATGTCATGGTGTTACAAGTGGGGGGCTGACCTTGCGATGATATGCGCAAGGAGGCCCAGAGTGCAGATAGTTGGGTCGGCTATGCTGCTTCGCCATGATGGACACTGCCATGGTGTTACAAGTGGGGGCTGACCTTGCAATGATAAGAGCAAGGAGACCGGAGTGCAGATAGTCTGGTGGCTATTCTGCCCAGCCAGGTTGAGGCAATTTTGAGGACCCCCGCTAGGCATAAAGATAGCTGGTTGCCGGGGTGCAGTTGGCTTTTCTGCAATTGGCTGTAAGTTTGGAAGCTATTTAAAACCACACTAATTGAAGCCCAGATAGAATGTATTCCACAGGTTAGGAAAGGCACTGCTAGGTCTAAAAGAAGGCCTACATAGTTAACAACACAAGTCAAGGAAGCTATAAAAAGGAAAGAGGCTTATTTAAAAAAGTGGAAGGTCTGCCCCAATGAATTGAACAGAAAGGACCACAGACTCTGGCAAAAGAAATCTTAGTCAATAATTAGTCATGCAAAAAGAGAATTTGCTAAAAGCACCAAGAAAAACATTTATTTAAATATATCTGGAGCAGGAAACCTACCAGAGAAGCTGTTGGGCCTTTGAATTACAAAGAATAAAGGGATTGCTAAAGGAAGATAGGGAGATGATAGAGAAGTTCACTTAATTTTTTGCATGTGTTCACTGTGGAAAGTGTGGGACATGTACCCATGGCACAGCCACTATTTTCAGGAAGGGAGTCTGAAGAACTAAGTCAAAGGAAGGTGATGAGATATGAAGTTTTAGGCCTACTGGAAAAATTAAAAACCCATAAGTCTCCATGTCCTGATGGCATACACCCAAGACTTCTTAGGGAACTCAGATATGAGACTGTTGATCTACTAACCCATATATGTAACTGTTGTACCAGGAAAATGGAGAGTAGTAAATGTTTCAATGATTTTTTTTAAAAGGGGGGTCTGAAGGGGAACTAGAAAATTACAGGCCAGTCAGCCCAATGTCTGTCCAAGGCAAATTAATAGAAGCTGTAATTATATATAGAATTATTAGGCACATAGATGAACAAAGCCTGTTAAAGGAAATCAGCATGGTTTCTGCAAAAGCAAGTCCTGCCTCACCAATTTGTGAAGTTCTCTGAAAATATGAACAAGCATGTAGACAACGGTGACGTGGTAGACATTATATACTTGGATTTTCAAAAGGCTTTTGATAAAGATGCCTGAGTAAACTTAGTAATCATAGGATAAAGGGATGGGTTCGCTTATGGATTAAAAATTGGTTAAATGGCAGAAAGCAAAGAATGGGAATAGATGGACAGTTCTCACAACAGAGGCAGTAAGCAGTGGAGTTCCACAAGTATTGGTATTGGGGCCAGTACTAATTAATTTGTTTATAAATGATCTTGAACTAGGGGTGAGCAGCATAGTGGCCAAGTTTGCAGATGACACAAAAATTTCCAGGAAGACAAAAACTAAGGATGACTGTGAAGAGGTCCAGAAGGATCTCTACAGGTTGGGTGAGTGGGTGAAAATGTGGCAGATGAAGTTCAGTGTTGGTTAATGTAAGGTGATGCAGATTGGAACAAAAATCCCAACTTCAAGTATACGCTAATGGGGTCTGAACTTCCTGAGACTGAGAAGGAAAAGAGATCTCAGGGTCATAGTGGATAGCTCAATGAAAGTGTCAGCCTAGTGTGCTGGAGCAGTGAAAAAGACTATGTTAGGGATTAGTAGAAAAGGGATTGAACATAAAACAGCTGATATTATAATACCCCTGTATAGATCTATGGTGCAGCCTCATTTGGAATACTGTGTACAGTTCTGCTCACCATATCTCAAAATGGACATTTCAGAGCTGGTAAAAGTACAGAAGAGGGCAACCAAGATGATTAGGGGGAAGGCTGAAGAATCTGGGGTTTTGCACTAAGGGGTGAACATGATAGAAGTTTATAGAATTATGCATGGGGTAGACAGAATTGATAAATAGATCTATTTCTATTTCTCATAAAATACTAGAACTCAAGGGCATCCAATGAAGCTGATGGGCAGTAGATTCTGGACAAACAAAAGGAAATAGTTCTTTACACAAGCGAGTGATTAAAATGTGTAATTTTCTGCCAGAGGATATGGTGATGGCCACAGGCATAAATAGCTTTAAAATGGGATTGGAAAGATTCATGGAGTATAGGTCTATCAGTGGTGACTAAGGGGAACCTCCACATTCAGAGGCAGTAAACCTCTGAATACCATCGACAAGAGGCAACATCAGGTGAAGGCCTCGGCCTCTATGCCTTGTTGTTAGACTTCCAGAGGAACTGCTTGGCTACTGTGTGAGATGGGATGCTGGACTAGATGGACCACTGGTTTTCTCGTGTTACGTTCTGATCATTAATTGAAAAAAATCAAAAGGTCACGCTGCTCTCTTCACCAACCCCATGCATTTGGTGGCCCAAGCCTCATGTGAGACAGAGGGGAGCACTTAGTATAGCTTAACAATACTTATCACCCAGTTACTTATACATCTTTTTTTTTTGTAAATATTTTTATTGGGTTTTTTAAACAAACAAATACCCACCACCTACAACACCACACCATTACCACTTATACATAATTGCTTCTAAACAGCAGCATAAACATTTTCTTTAAACAGCAACAGCAACACATTTACCCAACAAATATATTTTCCTTCATATTCAATCCTAAACTAATACCAGTTTCCCCATACCGGCATCCAATATTGTTATTTTATGATTTTCTCACTTTATCCTCTTAAGACAGACTACTATCTAAATTTCCACTTACTCCATCATTAAACTCAAGAAAAGGGAAAGGGTGTATTATCCAATATTATAAGCTCCTTCTTAGGGGGGCCAGTACTCCACCTTTTATATAGACATTCCCGCATACTTATATTTGTCATATCATTTCATTTCAGACCAAATACATAAATCACTAGAAAGATCCTTCTCAACATTTCATAGCAACTTATTTAACCTGTTTAATTAAATGTAAATAAATATAAATATAAATAAATTTATGTAATTTGACCTTCCCCAAAAATCAACATATATATACATTCATATAGTTAATTTTGCGTTCTAACTTCCTTAATTTTCCTATCTACAATAACCTGTCTAATTATTCATTCCCTTTATCAGATAATAATTCATTA